>NC_133330.1:5993265-6186160 GCF_042186555.1 Aquarana catesbeiana | reverse complement strand
CTGAAAAGGTTGTTTTTTGTAATACTGACAAAACTAGATTCAAATCCCATGGGCACAAGGGCGGTCTAACTGGTGGATTTATACGCATTACCCCTTGTATAAAGTCCCAGATTAGGGAATGTGAAGCATTGAAACAACACTTGATAGTACTCAAGGCCAGCTTAATTTCTACTCCCAGCTATAGAAAGGCAAGAATTCTACCTGTGACATACTTCCGGGGATGTCATCTCTTGGACTCACACCAAGAGACATAAGACCTCCAGACCCTATAGTAAAATGACTCTGGAGGCTGGCTTCCTAGCATTAATCAGGGTAGAAACCACCGAACCTGAAAGCCCACGATTCTTTAGAATATGGGCTTCAATAGCCAAACTGTTAAATTTAGCGTTTGTAAGGTAGGATGGAATACTGGTCCCTGCAAAAAGCAGATCTGGGCACAGCGGAAGGGACCATGGGTCCCCTACTGCCATTTTTACGATCTCTGCATATCAGGATCTTCTGAGCCGCGCCGGGGCTACCAGAATTACTGGCTTCCCCTTCTACTTGATTCTGCAAAGAGGTCACGGTATCAACTGAACTGGAGGGAATGCATAAATCAGTAAAAACTGGTCCCACGGGGCCACTAAAGCATCTGTTCTGCATGCAAGTGGGTCCCTTGTTCTTGACACAAAGTTGATTAACTTCTTGTTGAACCTAGTCGCTAATAGGTCCACACTGGTGCCCCATCTTTGGCAAATTTCCTGAAAGATATTGGGGTGTAGAAACCATTCACAGTGAGTGGTGGAGTGTGAGCTCTCTCCCTGCCTCAGCCCCAATGCTGCTCCAATGCTGCTATCCCCAATAGGCTAAGCCAGCCTCGGGCACCCCTGTGGTTCCTCCGTACCTCCGTGCTTTCTCTGTTGGATCTCTGTTCTCCTCGGTGGGGGCGAGGTGTGGAGCTGTGTTTGATCGGTGGTTGCAGTGAGTGAGGGAGACCGGCCCCGTCGGAGGCTTGCTGTGCGGTAAAGTCGGAGCTCGTGCTGTTCGTTCCTTCCGCATCTGGTTGCTTGGAGACGTCCCGTAGCCTTGGGAGAGGTCGAGTAGAACCCGCGAGAGGCAGAAGGGAGGCTAGTGCCGGCCACGCCAAACATGCTGTGCGGCGAACACCGAGAGGAGAGATGCCGGACGGGAGCGACCCGGCATGGGCACACCGCCTGAATAGTTCCCGGCAGAAGAAGAAGCGAGAGGCAATTAAGGCAGAATCGAAATACATAAACTGTTGTTATTTGCCGTAGAGTGTCTGTGGGTCCAAGAGCCCTAAAGGTCTGCAGCAATCTAACCTATTAAGGAAGGAATCTTCTGATACTTTTTCTCTACACATTACCTTGTATCGCTGTATTGTTGTATAGCCAACCATGACTAGAAAAAAAGGAGAGGAACAGCAGCAACAGCCCCAGGAGAACTTATCCTCTCAAACTACCCGTTCATCTAAGGAGAAGGGGAACAAAGTGGCATCCGCAACGGCAGCTGCAGCAAAGTTAGAAAAGTTTGCATATACCCCCTCACAATCTCCAGTCAGGGGTAATCAGTTACCACCTGAGAAAACACAGTTGGGAGGTACTGGCGATAGAAAGAGTCTGGGGAAAACGACAGCAACATCGTCCGCTAATATAAGAACAGCGGGGGGCGTGGCTTGGAGCCGAACGAGCATGGCTGCCTGATCTCCTCGCTCTGTCCCACGGAGGTCCTGTAAGCTGCCTAAAGGAGCCCAAATCGGCCGTTAATATGGGGAAATCGAAAGACAAACCACCCCAGTCTCGGTCCCGATCCCCCAGGGGCCCGGATCCGCTCGCCGGTCACAACATACCGGAAATCTTCCAGCCGCGATCACGCGAGGCCCCGGCTTCATCTCCGGCCTACTCCGGAACACGGGCCTCAAGCCTCAGCCCTGCCAGGAGAAGCTCACAGCGTGCAGAGAGCCCATCTACTACCCGACCACTTACCATGAATGACCTCAGGTCGGTGGCCACAGATATAAAAGACTCTTTTGCTGCTGCCTTTACAGATCTCAGGAGGGAGATTCAATCGATGCACATGAGAATGGATGACCTAGAAACAACCACTACCCGCCATGATGCCGCCTTACAACAGCTAAAGCATTCGTCCCAGATCTGCAACAGCCAGCTCAGAGATCTACACAGGCATATGGAGGATCTGGACAACCGCGGACGCCGTCATAATGTAAGGGTAAGAGGCATACCTGAGTCCGTTGAGCAGAATCACATTATACAGGCCACAATCCAGATTTTCAATGACTTATTAGGAAGACCCCCCGAGACTCCCATTGAATACGAGCGTCTACACAGGGCTCTCAAACCCAGAAGCAGAGACACAGACCCTCCCAGAGATGTGATATGCTGCCTAGTAAATTTTAGATTGAAAGAAGACATACTGAGAAGAGCCAGAGAGCGCCGCAGCTTAATGTACCAGGGTGCTGAAATCAAGATCTTTCAAGATCTGTCCCCCATAACCCTACAAAACAGAAGAGACTTACGCCCGTTACTCGACCTACTCCGCCAAAAAGGGATCCAATATCGTTGGAAATTTCCCTTCTGCCTGTCTGCAACAAATGCTGGACGCACTGCAAATCTGAAAATCCCGGAAGATCTAAGGGGGTTCTGCAATACTCTGCAGATACCATTCATCGAACTCCCAGACTGGTATAGAGATTATCGCTCCCCCCAGCCCCAAAGAACCAACTCCATGGAAGCTATCCCGGTGAGAGATGAATTCCACATTAGAAGACGCAGATCATCCTCTCCAAGGCCATTTCCTCAGAGGGATCAGCTGGACAGAGACCGACAGAGCCCAACAGCGTCCCCAGCCCACAGGCGGGCTAGGCCAGATCAGCCGTAATCAATCCTGTCCAAATGTTTGAAAACAGTTCAACTCATGTTCAGAGTTGCAGTCTCTCTTGGGTCGCCACCTAAACCCTAGTTCCAGGAACATAGTACCGGGATTGAACAGCACTCCGATCGACACTTGAAATCCACCTGATAGCGGCTTACCTCAAACCGGACCCGAACTGGACCCATCAGATACAGATAGATAACAACACACTCATACAAGCTTAGGAATCCATGAAGACCCCGCGCTACTCACCTCCACAACAACCCAACTCCAGGACACTCTCCACGGGGAAACAGCCCTCTTTCAATGACTCCAGCAGAACTCAACCCACGCTCCTAAGTAGCAGAACCTGAGCTGCTTACACCATCAGTGGAATTCTGTCTGATTGAACAACAGGCCCCCACACAAGCCACCAACATCCTCATTCAACTGCCAGCTTCTACTGAGTCTAGGAATGACAGCTCGAGATGGTCCCCCCCCCCTTTTCAATACGGGGTTATCCACCACAACCCACTACTCAACCTGGGTATCCCCCACCATCCCCCCCTCTCCCCCCCTCTCCCCTTTCCCCCACCTTTCCACACACCCCAACCCCCCCCCCCTCTTCTCAGGTACCTTCTTCAGAATGAAGACGACGCAACAAAGAGTTGAACTGAACCTCTGGAACCAAAACCAGCTAGATGTCTAACGTACGGTACTCCACCGTGCTCCGAGATACATTTAGAATTTTCTCCCCCCCCCCTTTTTCCTATCCCCCCCTCCTCTTTTTATTTCTTCAACTTTATTTACTGCTTTTGAAAATGCTTATGCCGAATGTTTTGATTTATTTATAGGGAAGAAGAGGAGCTCCTCCCGCATGGATAAGGGCTCTTTCCCCTCCTGACATATTCCCACTTGCCTTACATTCGCCAGGGATATCCATGGGGGATGAGCTTCCTAATATTGGGCAGGTTATATTAAACCAACCACTCTAGGGCCACAGCCGTCGAGCTTTGTACAGTCAACTAGACACCTACCAAAGACCACCTCATTCCTAAGCTACCGCTAAATTTCGCTAGAAACTACCATAGACTGCTCCGGGAATGAGCAACTGCTCGAGGTACAGCCCTATCCTAACTCGATGTCAAGACCACACTTAGACTAGTTCTTACACGTAAGCATCGATGGATCCTTATTTACCTCCCCCTATAGTCAAATGCCCCCCCCAAGTTATAGTAAGCTAGCCTCTTAGAGGCTGAGCCATCTCACACCCCCCAGGTAGCCTTAATACTTACCACGAGCTCACGATTTGCACTAAACCCAACCTTTCCTCAAGATTATTGCTGCTACTAATATCAGTATTTTCTTTTTTTTTATCTTTTTTCAAGATATTTATATAGATGGTCTAGCAAAGCCACTCTTCCTGAGCCTTGATGTTTACTGTTTGGGTGGCGACCTCCACATGTCTCCGAACATAGCTAGTTTAATTCTAGGACCACAGTTTAAGGTTCAATGTACCAAATGCCTATATTATTGATTATTGTTTGTTTTTGCCTTCACATCATCAATCTGAGATCTCTAACCACACTCTTTCCCCTTGATACATAAGCAGGCTCCCTCCTTACAAGTCGAATAGACCCAAGATGACCTCCCACGGACAGAACATATCTCAAACCTTTCTTCGAGCACCTTCCATTCCTCCACACAACAGGACAGTGACTATCCTAGTTGACCCACACCGGACGTTTCAACCCATAACAGGGTAAGGTAGCCGGACTACATTTACCTCCGTTAAGTACATCTTACTCCCCGTTACTAAACCCCACTTGTTCAACCCCCCCTCCCTTTTCCTCTCTCTCCCCCCCTTTCCATACACTCTCCTTCCCCCCTCCCCCCTCCCGCCTTTACTTATCTGGGCCTCTCTCCCTCCCTGGTCTCCACCGTAGCATTACCCACTATAAAGCCTAAATACCCTTGAAGAGCGTACACCTCTCCACAGATTACTCTCACCCACATCGGCCATATCGGTAAATTACACCCCTTCCCCGTATCTTATATACCAGCTAGACTATACCCAACGATCATGGACCCCCTACACTCAACTACACAACACAACACGTTTAAAGTTGTCTCTCAAAATGTCAAAGGACTAAACATCCCTGAGAAGCGTAGTCAAATTCTCAGCATGATGAGTAAATTAAAAGCAGATGTGGTGTTTCTGCAAGAAACCCACTTTCGCACGAACAATACCCCTAAACTGACAAGCCGCAGGTACCCCACCTCCTTCCATGCCACGAACCCCCTAGCCAAAACAAAAGGGGTTACAATTTTGATTTCTAAAAATCTTCCATGGCAACTGATAGATTCCCTAGTAGATCCAGAAGGCCGCTATATATTCCTGAAGGGAACCATCCACAACCGGATGGTCACTTTAGCAAACATATACAGCCCCAATACTGCCCAGGTCAGCTTTTTCCGTTCCATCGCAACCATCCTTGCAGGCTTTCAAGCGGGGACTACAATTCTTGGAGGTGACTTTAATGTGACACTTCAGCCAACCCTAGATTCCTCATCGGGGTCTTCCACCCTTCCTTACAGAGCACTGAGACAAATCAAAATACAAATACAGGAACTTCTTTTACACGACACATGGCGTACACTACACCCGAATGGGAAAGATTACTCCTTTTTCTCTGCACCTCACAATAGGTACTCTAGGCTTGATTACCTCTTCCTCTCCCAAAAAGATCTCCCCTTTCTAAAGTCTGCTACCATTGAACCCCTACTCATCTCAGATCATCACCCGATCACCCTCTCCCTATCCTTCCCGGAAAGAAACTCGGCCACAAAGATATGGCGTCTTGACCCATCTCTCCTCAACTCAGAAATCGACACTAACCACATCCGCACCAGCCTAAGCAACTACTTCAAGGAGAACGACAACTCCGACACAGCACCCCTGTCCCTCTGGGAGGCACATAAGTGCGTTATCCGAGGGGAATTTCTCACACTTCAGGCCAACCGGAAAAAAACTCAACAAATAACCTTACGGGAACTCACCAACAAAATAAAAAGACTAGAAATACTTCACAAGCAGTCTCAAGCACAAGACACATACCTAGAACTTACTCAAACCAGGAAACTTCTGCTGGAAGCCCTCAACCGTAAAACCCGACGCAAATTTATATTAAACCAAAAGCTATTTTATGAACAAGGGAACAAGTGCGGAAAGCTACTAGCCAGAGCGATACAATCTAAGAAAGCTAGCACCAACATTCACACCATTAAAGATCCTCTAGGTAACTCAAGTTCAAACTCCACAGACATAGCATCTCAATTTGAACGCTACTACACAGAACTTTACAACATACCACTACAACCCGACACAACCATAGGCCAAAACTCTAGAAAAGCCATTATCGCAGACTTCCTCAAAAAATATAGCCCCAAACCCATACCCCGGGAAGAGGCTCACGATTTAGACAGCCCCATATCCAAGGAGGAACTTAAGAGAGCAATTAAACATCTAAAAGCAGGCAAAAGCCCAGGCCCCGACGGCTTTTCAGCACCTTATTATAAGACCTTTATAGACATACTATCAGCCCCTTTCCTAAAGACTTTCAACTCCCTAACCTCATCAAATTTACCTTTTCACAGACTACTTGAAGCGCATATCATGGTCATCCCGAAGGAGGGGAAGGACGCCACCTCAGTCACTAGTTATAGACCAATCTCCCTACTCAATGTAGATATTAAATTATTCACAAAAATCCTAGCAAACCGACTCCTTCCCCTCCTTCCTACAATAATAAGGAAAGACCAGGTGGGTTTTGTTCCTGGCAGAGAGGCCAGGGACAACACCATAAAGGCAATTAACTTAAACCATTGGCTAACCTCCCATAAACAAAGAGGCTTCTTTCTTTCCCTGGATGCTGAGAAGGCGTTTGACAGGCTGGCCTGGGACTACCTGGGGGCGGTTTTACGCCACCTAGGTCTGCAGAACCGAATGTTCAACCTAATTATGTCCCTATATACCACTCCAACAGCAAGAGTCAAAGTCAACGGCCACCTGTCAGACGCCTTCTCCATCCGGAATGGAACGAGACAAGGATGTCCATTGTCCCCTATCCTTTTTATCTTAACTCTAGAACCACTACTATGCTGCCTACGATCAAATGAGAACATCAAGGGTATTCCCATCGCAGGACGTACGTATAAAATAGCGGCTTATGCCGATGATATTTTGCTATTTCTAAGTGACCCACTTACCTCGATCCCAAACCTCCTCAGAGATTTTAACCTATTTCGTCAAATATCCAACCTAAAGATCAACTTCTCAAAATCCCATGCCCTCAACATCTCCCTCCCGGAAGACCTAGTATCCCAATGCCAAGATAATTTCCCCTTTGTTTGGAAACAAAACGCCATCACTTATCTGGGAATCCAATTGACCACACGCCTGTCGGACTTGTACACTAAAAACTTCACCCCGCTGATCCGCACAATCTCCGAGGACCTTCGCAGGTGGGACAAACCCCACTTTTCTTGGTTCGGCCGCGCAGCCATCCTAAAGATGAACGTGCTCCCACGTGTCCTATATCTGCTACAAACAATACCCATCAAACTCCCTGTAGCCTTCTTTCACACGATCAAACAACAATCTCTGCAGTTTCTTTGGAAACACAAGCGCCCGAGGATAAGCTACTCCCAACTCTCGAAACCCAAAAACAAAGGGGGTATTGGGCTACCAGATTTACAGAATTATTCCAGAGCTTGCCATCTGGGAAGAATTGTAGACTGGGCAGTACACGAAGGGGTTAAAGACTGGGTAAGACTAGAAGGCTCGTTCTCTCACTTGCCCATTAGAAGCACCCCATGGATCCTCCAATGCCACATCCCCAAAACCCTAAAAGAACACCCCCTAATAGAGGCCACCCTCAGAACCTTCAGGGAAGTATGTAAAAAATTCCAAATCTCCTCTAACCCAGGGCCCCTTACGCCTATCCGCCTCAACCCAGCCTTTGTCCCGGGAATGTCCGAGAACTTCCTTAAAGATACCTGGCCACACAAAGACATACTAGCCCAACACTTCTTTAGAGAAGGTAATTTCATAAACCGTGAGGCACTTCCCATAAATACGGGGGGTGAACCCTTCCCGCTATGGACTTACTTTCAGATTCGCCATTTTCTTGCAACAACACACAGAAACATGTCTGTATCTAGAAACTTAACCCCATTTGAAAACTTATGCTCCCAAACCACACCGCAACAACACCTGATTGCAAATACCCACTCCATGCTCTTTGCCCTAACTTCCCCCAAAGACACCAAAGCTTGCCAGGCGTGGGAAAGGGAGCTGCAAATAGACCTAACGGAAGAGAACTGGGAACGAATTTTCACAATAGCACACAAAGGCTCCCTCAATGTCACGACACAAGAGAATAATTACAAGACCCTATGCCGTTGGTACCGTACACCTGAACTTCTAAACAAATTTAATCATGATAAATCAAACAAATGTTGGAGATGCCTCAATGATATAGGCACATTTTTACACATCTGGTGGTCCTGCCCTCTTCTCCAGACTTTCTGGAAGCAGGTTCATGATATCACGTCCCAGGTAACCACATACTCCCTGGATTATACTCCTACCAGACTCATTTTACACCATTCCTCCACCTCAGCCCACTCATACAGAAAGTCCCTGGGAATGCATATGATCAACGCAGCCAAATTATGCATCTCAGCCAAATGGAGATCCCCCTGTAGCCCAACTATGTCTAAATGGTTTTCCCGTGTGGACAAAATCGCTGAGATGGAGGAATTAATCCACATTGCAAAAGATACACCTTTAAAATACTCCCAAACGTGGGCTTGTTGGACCCACTTCTGCACCACAGAGAGATATTTCTCCATCATGAAGACAAACCGTTCCGACACCTCCTACAACGACTGATTGAAATAAGCCAAAAACCCCCTTGAGTCATACACCTACTCATCGAAACTCGCTGGTTCGCTCACTCCTGCTCTTATGTGGATCCTGGGGGGAACCTCCCTTCAGACAGGGACCCACGCACGAGAACGCCCATGCTCTTGAAGCCCGGTGGAGACTGGGGAGAAGACACCCCAGTTCCTATCTTACCCCCCCACCTACCCCTATCCTCCACTTCATCCCCCAATCCCATTCACGTCTATCTCTTCCTCCTTTCCTAATCCCATACCCCAATTGAACCGACGACGACAACCATCTACTTCCTCCCATGACTAACCTAACTCCGTGATGTAATTCGCCATCTAATCCTCACCTTTCAAAAATTGACGAGACTAACGTACCATACAGACAGACCCCACCCTACAAGCCCGACACATCCACACGTGTTCAGGAACAAACATATGGACTCATAGTTGACTACATTTGTCCATTTCCTCAACTAGCCCCTAAATTCTGAAATTACATCCAAGGCGATGCTCCCGCCTAAGATGGTTCCGGATCTCAGATGATGAGGTAAACCTCGAGTTCGAGGCTTTCTTACTCTGTTAAACGTCTGTTTGACTTACAGTTGAATACATAACCGACTCGTTTCACTGTAGCGAAATAAGTCATGTTAATAAGAACCATGTTGTCTTTCCACTTATTGTTTGTAAAAACAGTGTAACATTTTTTGTTCACAATAAAATATTTATGGAAAAAAAAAAAATATAAGAACAGCGAATAAAAAAAGCCCTGAGAAAGATATCCTTAGAAAAGCTACCGAAGTTACTGCTGATTTAAGTATAGTCAGCGAACCGGAGCCTACGCTAAAAGATGTACTGTGTGCAGTAAACTCTTGCAGGAGATCACTGAGTGATTTGTGTGAATAGCTAAGGGGCCTCAAGGAAGAGCTATGTACTATGGGCCAAGAGCTTCAGAAAGTAGTGGAGAGAACAACCGTCTTGGAGGAGAGGCTAAGCCAAGTAGAAGATATCTTACACCCAATGAGGCAAGAGTTCAAAATAATGCAAGCCCAGTTAGATGCAAATAAATCTTGGGGCTGAGACTTTTTCGCATCTCTTCGCTATCGAGAGAGCACATAGAGTGCCTACCAGGTCTACTCACTCAGGAGGTCGCCCCAGACCAATGATTATGAAGCTATTTAGCTATAAAGACAAGATGATATTGATGCAAAAATCCAGAGAAAAGGGGGACATTTTTTATAATGGAGTTAGAATATCTCTGTATCCAGACTACTCTCCGGACTTGCAAAAGAGAAGGGCAGGTTTCACGGACATTAAGCGCACCTTACGGAACCACAAAATACCATACACACTACTATACCCAGCACATTTGCGCATAGTGGCCCTATGGGCAACCCACTTTTTTGATTCTGTTGGAGGGGTCACCGAGTGGCTCGAAGATAACAAAAAGAACTTTTAGAGTTTGAGTATAAGGAATCTATATTATTGATGTTAACTGTTTTTTTTTTTGCAGCAGCAGGGGCTGGGAGGGGGAGGGGCGGGTTGGTGAAAGTTGCCAATGAGAGAATTAACACGGTTGTGGGTGAAGGTTCTCTTGGTGACATTGTTACAAAGGACTTGGGTGAAGGGAAGGGGGGGAGGGAGGGCAAGAGAGCAAGTGATGAAAGTCAGGGTAAATGACTCACAAATAGGCTGGGGGTCAGGGTTTTGGATGGAATGGGTTGAGGGGGTTAGAAAGGTCACAAGGGATGCCCCTAGGGCTGGCCAAGATAGGCAAGGGGGAAGGAAGAAGGGGTCACTCAAGGGAATGGGAGTCAAAGAGGTAATAGCAAAATTAAAATGTCATATTGCACTGAAGTTAAGGACCAGGAGGGGAAAAAAACTGAGTATAGACACTTAAGTCACCTAAATATATTAAAGAATAGAAAAGAAATTCCAGAAGGGGCTGGAGAAAGGGAAGAGGGTGGTGAGGGTTCCCCTCTCTTGCTCTCTCCTTTCCCTTTTTTCACAGTATTAGCATTGATTGTAGTTTTGAAGGTCACAGATGATTTAAAGCAAACGATAAGCCATCTGGTAGGAAGATGGGAACACTTGATAGGTTGGAGTTGTCAAAAGGGTGGTTGGAGTTTATTGTTAGATAATATAGCTGTTCTAGGGCAACCTTCTCTTCCAGTCCTGATTTTCTTTTTATTGAGCTGTGGGTTTATTTTTTTCTTTTTCTCCGTATTTATTTTAATTTTTTTATTTTTTTGTTTATCTAATGCCGTTTAAGACATACGGAATAAGCTCATGGAACATTAGGGGTATGGGTGACCCTATTAAAAAAGCTACTGTACTCTCGGAATTGGAATCGTATGGTACCGAACTGATATGCCTGCAGGAAACACATTTGACTAATGAGACTAAATTACAAATTAGGAATAAGAAGTTCCAGATACAACTCCACTCAGTGTACTCCTCCTACTCAAGAGGAGTGAGCATCCTGGTTAAGAAAGGGCTGGTGTTTTCCTGCAGGGATGTCAGAATCGACATGTTGGGTTGCTACTAGGGATGAGCTTCGTGTTCGAGTCGAACCCATGTTCGACTCGAACATCGGCTGTTCGGTCGTTCACCGAATTGCGAACGATATGGGCCGTTCGCGCCAAATTCGTGTGGCGCGTCACGGCCCATAATTCACTGCGGCATCGCAGTGCATTGCTGGCTGATGATTGGCCAAGCATGCACTATGACCCGCATGCTTGGCCAATCACAGCGCCGCCTGAACAGAGAGCCGTAATTGGCCAAAGCCAAGGAGACTTTGGCCAATTATGGCTCAGGGGATTTAGTACACGCCCCACACTATATAAGGCCGCCTGCACGGCGGCCCTGTGCAGTGTGTTCCGGTGTGCTGAGAGATAGAGAGAGAGAGAGAGACAGTGTCATTTCATTTGAGTTAGCTAGATTAGGCAGGACAGTCAGTCAGTTAGCTGCACTTACAGTGTATTGTGTATATGAATGCATCCCAGGTGTTGCATATATATATATACACTGTATTCAGTTTAGCTAGATCCGTTCCTGTTATCTTCCTACTGACAGGCAGGCTTGTCTTGTTACAGTATTTACAGCTACCTGAAGAAAATTACTGGTGTTCTTTTGATCCTATTAGTATCACAGTCAGGCAGCTAGACTATTTACAGTTAGTGCAGTGCGTCCTGCTCACAGTGTTCAGCTAAAACTACAAGGTAGTGGGGTGCGTCCTGCTCACAGTGTTCAGCTAAACCTACAAGTTAGTGGGGTGCGTCCACCTCACAGTGTTCAGCTAAACCTACAAGCTAGTGGGGTGCGTCCTGCTCACAGTGTTCAGCTAGATCCGTTCCTGTTATCTTCTTACTGACAGGCAGGCTTGTCTTGTTACAGTGTTTACAGCTACCTGAAGAAAATTGCTGGTGTTCTTTTGATCCTATTAGTACCACAGTCAGTCAGCTAGACTATTTACAGTTAGTGCAGTGCGTCCTGCTCACAGTGTTCAGCTAAACCTACAAGTTAGTGGGGTGCGTCCACCTCACAGTGTTCAGCTAAAGCTACCTGTAGAAGGTTGGTGGTGTTCTCATACTACAGGCAGGCAGTTGATTTTGCTAGCTGCAGTATCAGTACATATTTATATATATATATCCCAGCTTAGTGCAGCTACAGGCCATTAGTATGTCTGGAAGGCCAAGAAGGAGAGGCAGACAGTCACAAGCCAATAAGAGAGGGCAAGCAGGCTCTGTGTCTAGTGCTGGTCGTGGAGACGGTGCATCCTCATCAGCACGTGGCCGTGGGACACGCTTGGCCTTTTTTTCGGCAGCTAGCCGTGTTGAGCCGCAACATGCGGAAGACTTGGTCGAGTGGATGACCAAGCCGTCCTCATCCTCCTCATCCTCTCTCACCCATGCCCAGGGTACTTTGTCTGGCAAAGCAGCGGCCTCTTCCCTCGGCTCGATGTCATCAGTGACTCCTTCCCTAGCCCCACCATGTCCTCCTGAGGAGTCCCTCGAACTGTTTGACCACAGTGTTGGGTACATGCTCCAGGAGGATGCCCAGCGTTTGGAAGGCTCTGATGATGATACTGAGCTCGATGAAGGCAGTAACATGAGCATGGACAGAGGGGGTGCCCAAGAAGGACAGCAATCTGGCAGTCATGCTCCCCCTGCTGCAGCATACTGCCAGGTTTGCTCCAGTGATGAGGAGGGAGGGGATGATGAGGTCACTGACTCAACGTTGGTGCCTGATAGGAGAGAGGAGGAGGAGGAGGAGGAGGCGGCACATCACCAACGAGGCAGGATGCCCTCCAGGGGCCAGCCTAAAGGCAGCACATTGACTGCATCACACCCCAAAGCTCCACATGTGCAGGGCGCTGCAGTCTCTGCGCGTTATTCAAAAAGTTCTTTGGTGTGGGCATTTTTTGAGACGAGTGCATCAGATCGCACCGCTGCTATTTGCAACATATGTCTCAAGCGTATCTCGCGTGGCCAAAACATCTCCCGCTTGGGCACCACATGCTTGACCAGACATATGTTGACCTGCCATGCAGTTTGTTGGCAAGCATATCTAAAAGACCCACACCAAAGAACAAAGAGGACCTCTCCTTGCTCCTCATCAGCTGAGATTTCCAACCCCACTAGACCTTCAGTCCTCTCTGAGACCTGCACTGAGAGGAATGAAGGTGTAGAATTAGGTGTGTCACAGCCAAGTACTTGTGAGCAATCTGCTTTTGGTACACCGACGTCAGATTGTACCAGGCAAATTTCCCTGCCCCAGCTGCTGCACCGCCGAAAGAAGTTTGCTCCCAGCCATCCACATGCCCAGCAGTTAAATGCTAGCTTGGCAAAATTGCTAGCACTTCAACTGCTGCCTTTTCAGTTGGTAGACTCTGCCCCCTTCCGTGAGTTTGTGGAATGTGCGGTTCCTCAGTGGCAGGTACCCAAACACCACTTTTTCTCACGGAAGGTGATTCCGGCTCTCTACCGGCATGTGGAAGGCAATGTCCATGCCTCGCTGGACAGGGCAGTCAGCGGCATAGGTGTGAGCAAGGGGTGTGCCTGGGCACACCCTAATCCTGTGGTTGGCAACCCGCCACGTACTGGCAGGTGACAGGTAATCCGCAATCCTTCTTTGCTGACCCTCACAACCTGGACAGGAGAGGCGGCGGGGGTTGAGTTTAGTGGAACCGATCTGTATTTTCCTCCTGCAGTAGCTGAAAGTAGGCTTCTCCTCCTCTCCCTCTCATCAACATTCAGCTGCCACAGGAGGAAAATACAGGGTGGATTTGTACCAATATATGCCACCCCCTGCCATCCCTCCTTTCCCTGTTTCTCTTCCTTCGGTTGCCCGGGTCCCCCTGTGTGCTCCCTGGCTCCCCCTTCCTCCCATTGTTTCAGGATGGAGAGCGGGGAAGAGGCCGGTAAATATGTCAAACGCATATATGTGTTGGAGCTTTGGGGTGCACACCCTAATGCAATAGGCTGCGCACACCTATGGTCAGCGGTAAGGTGCATATTACTGCTGACTCATGGTCCAGCAGGCATGGACAGGGATGTTACCTAAGTTTCACGGCGCATTGGGTGACTCTGCTGGCAGCTGGGAAGGATGCAGGACAAGGTGCAGTAGTGTTGGAGGTTGTTCCACCACCACGCCTCCAAAATGCTAATGATTGTGACACACCTCTCTCCTCCACCCCCTCCTCTTCTTCTTCCTCCATGGCCTCCTCCTGTGCTTTGTCCTCGGAACCAGCGGTGCTCCGTAGCCGTTCAAGGGGCTACGCAAGTACGCAGGCCAAAAGATGCCATGCGGTGCTTGAGCTGGTGTGCTTGGGGGACAGGAGCCACACTGGGGCAGAGGTACTGTCAGCTCTGCAGGGGCAGGTTCAGAGGTGGTTGACGCCACGCCAACTTAAGGCAGGAATGGTGGTTTGCGACAATGGCACCAACCTCCTCTCTGCCCTCCGACAGGGACAAATGACCCATGTGCCCTGTTTGGCTCACGTCCTTAACTTGGTGGTGCAGCGGTTCTTGGGCAGGTACCCGGGCTTACAGGATGTCCTGAGGCAGGCCAGGAAAGTCTGTGTGCATTTCCGCCGGTCATATAATGCCAGTGCTCGGCTGACGGACCTCCAAAAGGAGTTTAACCTGCCCAAGAACCGCCTAATCTGTGACATGCCCACCAGGTGGAACTCAACGTTGGCCATGCTGCAGCGGCTGCACACGCAGCAGAAGGCCATCAATGAGTACCTGTGCGACTATGGCACCAGGACAGGGTCAGGGGAGCTTGTTTTTTTTCCCCACGCCAGTGGGCCATGATCAGGGATGCATGCACTGTCCTGTCACCATTTGAGGAGGCCACGAGGATGGTGAGCAGTGACAGTGCATGCATCAGTGACACTGTCCCCCTTATCCACCTGTTGGAGCACACGCTGCGTGGAATAATGGACAGGGCACTTGAGGCAGAACAGAGGCAGGAAGAGGAGGACTTCCTTAGCTCTCAAGGCCCCCTTTATCCAGACAGTGTTCCTGCGTGCCCGCCGATCACACAGGAAGAGGACGAGGAGGAGGAGGAGGAGGAAGATTGTGTCAGTATGGAGGTGGAGCCTGGCACTCAGCATCAGCAGCAGTCTTTAAGGGATCAGTCCCAAGAAACACATGGACGTGGCTGGGAGGAGGTGGCGGCAGACCATGTCGTCCTTAGTGACCCAGAGGACTCCGGACCGAATGCCTCAGCAAACCTATGCTGCATGGCCTCCCTGATCCTGCAAAGCCTGCAGAAGGATCCTCGTATTCGTGGTATCAAGGAGAAGGACCAATACTGGCTGGCAACCCTCCTTGATCCACGTTACAAGGGTAAGGTTGCGGACCTTATCTTGCCATCGCAGAGGGAACAGAGGATGAAACATCTTCGGGAGGCCTTGCAGAAAGGTCTGTGCAACGCGTTCCCAGAGACTGGGAGGTTACAAACTCCTGTTTCTGGACAACGTGTTGCTGAGGCTTCGGTCAGTCAAAGAAGGAGCGGTGGAGAAGGTGGCCGTCTGACCGATGCGTTCAGACAATTTTTTGGTCCGCAGCCCCAAGGGATGATCGGTTCCAGCAACCATCGCCAGCGTCTGTTTTACATGGTGCAGGAATACCAAGGGGCAATATCAGACTTGGACACCTTTCCCACCGAAAATACTCTGGGTTACTGGGTCTTGAGGATGGATCACTGGCCAGAGCTTGCACAGTATGCAATTGAGCTACTGGCCTGTCCTGCATCCAGCGTTCTTTCGGAACGCACATTCAGTGCTGCTGGAGGCGTGGTAACCGATCACAGGGTGCGTCTGTCCACCGACTCAGTCGATCGACTGACCTTCATAAAAATGAATCAGTCTTGGATCACCACCAGATACCAAGCACCTGATGCTGATGTAACCGAATAATTTTTTTTGAAATCTCAGATCCCTTCAAAGACTGCCTATGCTGATGCTGAGTGACTATCCCTGAGTAATTATCCTATTCCTCCTCAATCATCATGCTGATAGCTTGTAAGAACATTTTTGGGTCTGGGCGCCACCACCAGTGCCTAAGGCACAATTTTTCAGCCCCTGTTTAACAGGGGCGTGTAATTACAATTTTTGATGCAATACTTTGCAGCAGGGCTCGTTCCTGCGTTCCAACTAGAGTGTCTGTGAGGGGTTGCAGTGTTGTGTCACCAGCACCAGTGCCTAAGGCCCAATTTTTCTGCCCCTGTTTAACAGGGGCATGTAATTACAATTTTTGTTGCAATACTTTGCAGCAGGGCTCGTTCCTGCGTTCCAACTAGAGTGTCTGTGAGGGGTTGCAGTGTTGTGGCACCAGCCCCAGTGCCTAAGGCCCAATTTTTCTGCCCCTGTTTAACAGGGGCGTGTAATTAAAATTTTTGATGCAATACTTTGCAGCAGGGCTCGTTCCTGCGTTCCAACTAGAGTGTCTGTGAGGGGTTGCAGTGTTGTGGCACTAGCACCACCACCACCAAAGGCCCAATTTTTCTGCCCCTGTTCAACAGGGGCATGTAATTACAATTCTTGATCTAATATTTCACAGCAGGGCCCATTTCTGCACCCACCAAGAGCGAGTGAGGACTTACAGTGTTGTGGCACCAGCACCACCACCACCACCACCAAAGGCCCAGTTTTTCTGCCCCTGTTCAACAGGGGCATGTAATTACAATTCTTGATCTAATATTTCACAGCAGGGCCCTGTGAGGGCTTACAGTGTTGTGGCCACAACAACAACTAAGGCCCAAATTTCTGCTGAGTATATAGGGCAGGCCCCTACTTTCAAACATCTAACTTACAAACGACTCCTACTTGCAAACGGAAGGAGACAACAGGAAGTGAGATGAAATCTACCCCTAGGAAGGGAAATTCTCTCCTGTAAGAGTTAATATAGGAAAAACATTTCTCCTTTCCACTGATGCTTTCCAATCCTTGTTCCACAAAAAAAAAACCCAAATTCTCAAAAAGCATTTGTCATTGGGACAAAAAGTGAGGTGAAATCTTCTAAAGAGGAGGAAAGACAGCAAAACAAATGTCACAGGGGTGATCACCCTTCCCTATGTTTTCCAAAAAGCTTAAAAAAGATTTTTTGTCTGAAGCTAAACACGTTAAAAATGTACCCATTCAAAATGACAAACAGATTCTACTTAACAACAAACCTACAGTCCCTGTCTTGTTTGCACCACCTGTATACTACTGTTCAGAGTATATAGAGCCTGGTGGCCCCACACCTTTCTTTATTTTATTTGGGTGCGGGGTTCCCCTTAATATCCATACAAGACCCAAAAGGCCTGGTAATGGACTGGGGGGGTACCCATGGTGTTTGTCTCACTGATTTTCATCCATATTGCCAGGACCGGACATTACATTAAACCCGCAAGCAGTTTTAAATGAGATTTTTTCCTTAAAAAATGACATTTGGTGCAGGGACTGTTCTAAACACGGGAAACACGCGCCACTTTACAGGCATACTATAGACACCCCCCAGGTACGATATTTAAAGGAATATTTCACTTTTTTTTTTTTTACTTTAAGCATCATTAAAATCATTGCTCCCGAAAAAACGGCAGTTTTTAAAAGTTTTTTTTGCATTGATACATGTCCCCTGGGGTAGGACCCGGGTCCCCAAACCCTTTTTAGGACAATACCATGCAAATTAGCCTTTAAAATTAGCACTTTTGATTTCGAACGTTTGAGTCCCATAGACGTCAATGGGGTTCTAACGTTCGTGCGAACTTTCGGGTCCGTTCGCAGGTTCTGGTGCGAACCGAACCGGGGGGTGTTCGGCTCATCCCTAGTTGCTACTAGGGATGAGCTTTGAGGTCGAGTCAAACTCATGTTCGACTCGAACATTGGCTGTTCGCAAGTTCGCAGAACAGCGAACAATTTGGGGTGTTCGCGGCAAATTCGAATGCAGCGGAACACCCTTTAAAGGCCTATGGGAGAAATCAAAAGTGCTAATTTTAAAGGCTAATATGCAAGTTATTGTCATAAAAAGTGTTTGGGGACCTGGGTCCTGCCCCAGGGGACATGGATCAATGCAAAAAAAAGTTTTAAAAACGGCCGTTTTTTCAGGAGCAGTGATTTTAATAATGCTTAAAGTCAAACAATAAAAGTGTACCCCCTTACCATTTCACACAGGGGGGGGCCGGGATCTGGGGGTCCCCTTGTTAAAGGGGGCTTCCAGATTCCGATAAGCCCCCTGCCCGCAGACCCCCACAACCACCAGCCAGGGTTGTGGGGATGAGGCCCTTGTCCTCATCAACATGGGGACAAGGTGTTTTGGGGGGCTACCCCAAAGCACCCTCCCAATGTTGAGGGCATGTGGCCTGGTACGGTTCAGGAGGGGGGGGCGCACTCTCGTCCCCCCCTCTTTTCCTGCGGCCTGCCAGGTTGCGTGCTCGGATATGGGTCTGGTATGGCGCGGGGTTTCCCTTAAAATCCATACCAGACCTGAAGGGTCTGGTATGGAATTTAGGGGGAACCCCACGTCATTTTTTTTTTAAATTTTGGCCGGGGTTCCCCTTAATATCCATACCAGACCAGGTTCGGGGTTTCCCTGTGGGGAATTCCCATGCCGTTTTTATTAATGAACTTCTATGTGTATTGTCGGAAATGCAATAGCCGCGGGTAATTTTAAATGGGTTTTTTCCTTCAAAATGTCATTTTGCTGTCAGACTGTTCTAAACACAGGAAACATGCGCCCCTTTACAGGCATACTATAGACACCCCCCAGGTACGAAATTTAAAGGGATATTACACTTTTATTGTTTGACTTTAAGCATTATTAAAATCACTGCTCCAGAAAAAACGGCCGTTTTTAAAACTTTTTTTGCATTGATCCATGTCCCCTGGGGCAGGACCCGGGTCCCCAAACACTTTTTATGACAATAACTTGCATATTAGCCTTTAAAATCAGCACTTTTGATTATTCATGTTCGTGTCCCATAGACTTTAACGGTGTTTGCGTGTTCGAACTAACTTTTTTCCTGTTCGCATGTTCTGGTGCGAACCGAACAGGGGGGTGTTCGGCTCATCCCTAGATGCTACATGTTTTTGCATTGTTTGATAGAGGGTAGACCATTTGTTATAGCAAATTTGTATATTCCTCCCCCATTTAAGATGGAGATCTTGTATCGACTACTGGAGTTTCTGGAGGACAAAAAAGATATCCCGGTTATAGTGGTGGGGGACTTCAACGCGGTGCTTAATAGCAGTTTGGATAGGTTTCTGCCTGGGACCAGGGGTGAAAGGGTGCCAGAAGGCCGGCTAGCTCAGTTCCTTGAGGAGATTGGATGGTGTGACTTATGGAGCGTTCGTAATCTAAACGATTGGCAATACTCTTGCTTCTCGGGATCACACCTCACACTCTCCCGCATCGATCTGGCTATAGGTAACAGAGAAGTACAACCTCTAATAAGTAAAATAGAATACCGGCCAAGAGGGATATCGGACCACTCACCCCTGACAGTAATGGTAAATATACGTGATAGACATACTCAGAGAACGTGATCAATGAACCCAATATGGTTGGAGATAATAGGGAGTAGGGAAGAAATAACTGCAAGATTAAGGGAGTTTGTAGAACATAACACAGGATCAGCATCGGAGGGGATGGTTTGGGACTCCTTAAAAGCATTTCTTAGGGGGCTCTTAATCCAACAGATATCAAAGGTAAAGAAGCAATCAAGGGCAAGGGGAGAGCACATTAGAAAAGAGGTATTGGAGTTAGAGAGACAATATGTGATGGACCCAAGCCCGGAGAAGCAGGGGATCTGGGTTAAGAAGCAACAGGAGTATAACATGGAAAAAACTAGAAATGTTGAAAATAGGAGACTCTTCCTGAGGCAAAAGTGCTTTGAGGAAGGGGAAAGAGTGGGCTGAATGTTGGCATTATTGGCCAACACTAATTCTCCCTCTTCAACAATTCCTATGATCATAACAATAAGAGGGGAATATCGTTCGACCCTTTGGTAATCAAGGAAACATTTCTGGAATTTTACAGTGAGTTATATAAGTCACGACGGTGCTCACTGCGGGGAGAGATGGATAGATTTCTAGAGGGTGTTGATTTGCCGGTTCTCTTGGCAACAGATAAGAGCAGGCTGGAAGCCTCCATAACTCTGGAGGAATTGAAGCAAGCCGTGGCGGATATGCCCAACCAGAAATCCCCGGGCCCAGATGGACTGCCCTTAGAAATCTACAGAAACTATGGGGAGGTGCTGGTCCCAGAGCTTTTGAAGACATTGAACTGAGTGGCTACAGTAGGTAGACTGCCCTCCTCAATGTCAGAAACCAATAAAGTATTAATACAGAAAGAGGGGAAAGACCAACTCGACGCATCTTCATATAGACCAATATCATTGTTATGCTCTGATATCAAAATTTTGGCAAAAGTTCTGGCAACAAGGTTAAACAATTGCATTTCAAGCCTTATACACCCGAACCAGTCAGGGTTTATCCCTGACAGGTCTACCAGTATAAACATCAGAAGGACATACTTGAATCTTCAGGCCCCGGTAGAGAATAAGGGTTCAAGAGCTGTCTTGTCCTTGGATATTGCCAAGGCATTTGACAGCCTGGAATGGGGTTATCTCTGGTGGGTACTGGAGAGATTCGGTTTTGGTCCCCTATTTAATAAATGGCACCAGAGCGCCAGATTAAAAATTAACAATACTCAGAAAGGCTATCCCTTGAGAGGGGGATGAGACAGGGGTGCCTGCTGTTCGCCCTGGCAATGGAGCCTTTTGCAGAAGTAGTGAGAAATTTGATCGGATTGCAGGGATTTAAAAGGAAATCTGGGGAAGAAAGAATACCGTTATATGCCGACGACGTTTTACTCTTCCTGGGCAATATGGGGCCATCACTAGAAAAAGCGATGCAGTTGGTGGAGGATAGGGATGAGCTGAACACCCCCGGTTCGGTTCGCACCAGAACTTGCAAACGGACCAAAAATTTGCACGAACGTTAGAACCCCATTGACGTCTATGGGACTCGACGTTCGAAATCAAAAGTGCTCATTTTAAAGGCTAATTTGCATGGTATTGTCCTAAAAAGGGTTTGGGGACCCGGGTCCTGCCCCAGGGGACATGTATCAATGCAAAAAAAACTTTTAAAAATGGAAGTTTTTTCGGGAGCAGTGATTTTAATGATGCTTAAAGTAAAAAAAAGTGAAATATTCCTTTAAATATCATACCTGGGGGGTGTCTATAGTATGCCTGTAAAGTGGCGCATGTTTCCCATGCTTAGAACAGTCCCTGCACAAAATTACATTTTTAAAGGAAAAAGAGTCATTTAAAACTGCTTGCGGCTTTAATGTAATGTCGGGTCCTGGCAATATGGATGAAAATCAGTGAGACAAATGGCATGGGTACCCTCCAGTGGACTTTGGGTCCTGTATGGATATTAAGGGGAACCCCGCACCCAAGTTAAAAAAGGAAAGGCGTGGGGCCCCAAGGCCCTATATACTCTGAGCAGCAGTATACAGGCGGTGCAAACAAGACAGGGACTGTAGGTTTGTTGTTAAGTAGAATCTGTTTGTCATTTTGAACTGGTACATTTTAAAGTGTAGCTCCAGCCAAAAAATCAGTTTATAAGCTTTTTGGAAAACATAGGGAAGGGTTATCACCCTTGTGACATTTGTTTTGCTGTCTGTGCTCCTCTTCAGAAGATTTCACCTCACTTTTTGTCCCAATGACAAATGTTTTTTGAAAATTTGGGGTTTTTAGTGAAACAAGGATTGGTGATAAAGCATCAGTGGAAAGGAGAAAAGTTTTTCCCATATTAACTCTTACAGGAGAGAATTTCCCTTCCTAGGGGTAGATTTCATCTCACTTCCTGTTGTCTCCTTCCGTTTGCAAGTAGGAGTCGTTTGTAAAGTGGATGTTTGAAAGTAGGGGCTTGCCCTATATACTCAGCAGAAATTTGGGCCTCAGGTGTTGTTGTGGCCTGACTCGGTTAAATTGATGATAGGCAACTCCTATCCTCATATTGATTAGTGGTTCCAAATTAATAATAACTACTGCAGTAGGGAACAGACACAAAAGATACGCTCAGCATCTTTCCAAATAACTGTTCTGCTTTATTATGATGCAATTGAAGGTTTTTATGCACATGATTACGTAGGTATCACATTAATATTACAATTGTACGTTTATGGTAACAAGGGGCGTTACATAGGCAGGCTAATTCTAATCAGGACTCGAAAGAATGTAAACAATTACTGAAAACTTTATTAGTGCTGTGTGCACAGTGAGGGCAGTGTGCAATACATACAAAATACAATACAATTATATACAGAACTTACAAATTTCCATTACAGTCTCCCCTCTTTTGATCAATATTTTGATCACTAACCATACCTGCTATCACCTTTAACCTGGAACCTCCACACGCTTAGGTAGAGGTAGTCCTGGCCAAAGAGGCAAAAAACTCCATTGTGGAGAAAATAATAGCTGAGCAACTTTTTCATTACAAAATGACTTTTCATTGTGAAAAACAAATGATTGATAAGACATATTTACAGACTACTGGCTGTACACGCCTGTGGCCAGAATGGCCTTCTAGCTGAATTGTGGACATGCTGACTTATCAGCATATATAAACACAGACAATTCTACATAAAATGGAAGACATACAAAAGACAAATATGATTTCAACATGGCTAAACTATTTTTCAAATACATATATCCCTTACAATTAAAGTAATTGAATCAAAAAGTACCCTAGACTGCGATGACAAGAGGGAAACAAATCAAACACAGAGATTTCTTTCATTTAGTCATTTTTCAGTGTCTGGTGTGGATCCAGGTGACTTTTCCTTCAAGTTTTGCAATCTCCAAACTTTTCCTTATAAATAAATGTCTCTTAACAATCCACAAGTCACCTGGCTTTAGTTTTAGATCCTTCCCAACTTTTAGGATCTGGAATTGGGGAGAAAACACATAAATGAGTTTGTCAAAAAACCTTAAAAGATCAGCAACATTCTCTGTGAGATCCGAATGGAGGACTTCAGCTGCTGAGACAAAATATAAGCAAGTGAGTAACACACTCCCAAACAAAATCCCATAGGGAGAGAGTCCAACATCCCCCTTAGGGGCTTCATAAAATATAAGAAAACATTCAGGCAAAAGTTTTCTAGTTTCTTACTCTACTTTGTCCGCTACATTGTAGACAGTAGGGGGTGTAAAAATAAAACCTCAAAACTTCTAGTAAGGACTCTCCTATAAAAATGATTTCCTCTGTTACTCTCTGTACTTTCTGGCACTCTGTAATTACAAACTACTTCTGATAGCACTTTTTACTGTGGCTTTTGCAGTAGCATTTGCCCATCCAAAAAACATGTCCATACAGGCAAAATGCATACTTGTAAGATCCTCACTTGGGTATTTGGATATATCGTTTTGTAATCTCTGGAAGGGATGTTCAGCTTTTGGTAACACCTTTGGTAACAGGTAAAACAAGAAGTGGTATGTTATAAAAACAACTGTGGAGAACCCTGGCTCTATCCCATGCTCATTTACTAAAGCAGCCATAACTTCTTGTGAGTGATGACACGGTCCATGTGTCAAGCTGAAGGGAAAAGAGTGGTTGGCAGACATAAATGATCACCTTTTCCAAAGTCCTGTTTCATAAGAAGTTGCCCCCTGTGGACCACTTGTTCTTCTCATTCTGGGGTCCTTAAAGTTGAATTATTAATCCCAGCTATACTGGGCCAGAACTAGGGTGGAATCTGTGAGTTGCACAGACCCATGAAGTGTCCGGGGCTGTAAATGCAGCATCCTTAGTCACCTAGTCTGCTTCCATGTGTGAAAGTTAATATGGCTACCTCAGCAAGAACCTGGAAGGCTTAAAACAGCCGATCAAATTAACTTGGCATGCTTGGTTGGTTTACCTGCTGAAGTAAAAACAAACTTCTGGCCCTTTAAATGGAACCAAAAGCTCTCTATATCTCGACTATCTATATAAATATACATTCTTTTTGTAGCTCACATGCTTTGCTAAAACATGGAGCTCTGCTTCTTGAGCTGGGGAAAAAGGATCCAATGACTTTGAATACAGAGTATCCTTCTGGGTGATGAACTGCATACTCAAATCTACAAAAAATGTAATATCTGGGTCTTCAGGGAGTGTGTCCTGCACTGGGCTCACAGCAGCTGATTCCCACATCAATGTAACACACGTGTCTTCCTTTGTCTCCAGCCTCCTCCAATAGAGGCAATAAGGTGGCTGGATTCAAATGTACGCATTTTTCATTGTTAGATTTGTACATAAACAAACTCATATTTTAAACCTTTCATTAGACAAACATTTAGTTATCTGTATATTTGCTGCGCAGAATGTCGGACCATTGACCAAAACAATATCTAACTTTGTCTAATAGCACCTTTGCATAAAAGCTGCAGCTCTGATATATCAGGGTGAACCATTTATTACTGGGTCCAGCTTGCATAAATATATTACAATGGCTTGTTTTCTATCACGCTGTTTGTGTAAGAACTCCAGTTTCGTGTTTCAAAAGACAACTTTTTCCTGGCAATAATATAATAAATGATAACAATACCCTGCGGTCATGAAGAGATGTCCATAAATCCAAAATATTCTTCTGCTTATACCACAGTACTTGCAAGAAAAAGGGGCACATCATTTCACAATACACATATTCTGCTTTGGATTTCAAAAATAAAAATAAATAAAAACAAAAGGACCAATCTGTATGATGGACCATAAAGCATCAAAAACTATAAAACAACTGGCTGCAGGTGGCATCTATCCTAACAGCGTGTGTGGACTTGATGTGATGGGTCTGTTATATTTAAATGTTATTTATAACAACTCTCACATCACGGACTGCACATCAAGTTATTATCAAGAACCTTGAAATTTCATTTTTGTAGAAAAACTTCTTATGTATTCCATCCATCTTGGCTTTGTTAAATATTATGGCAGCTTTATTCAAAATAACAACCTCATCTTAATCTTTATTTTTTCTCTCAATAAGGGCTTATTGAATAAATGTAAAATTACAAAAATTGTTATCTTAATCTAAACTAATCCCATTTTCACAAATTTCCCTGGATTTCATTTCCAACCAAAGGTTGTCTAAACCAGTTTCAATATATCTATATAATTGTTAAACTCATATTAGAAATTAATACTCATTATTACTTAATTTTACTTAATTTCCCTTTTTTAAATGCAGTGTTTCCACTATCAAAGGATATTCAATTTGTGTAATACACGGTTAAATGTAACCTTCATTTTACCATGTTTGGAAAACAGATTCAAAATAATTGTGATCACATTGTTTACCATTAGATTCGTTAACCCGGCACATTTTGTTATAAATGTTTTGTCTAAAAAACAGAAATTGGCATGGTTTCCTTCCAGCTTATCACTGACCTCTCATCTCAGCCACATTTCTTTCATGAGAGCGCAAAGGAGGGGGTCACATCTGCGTACATGACACACACAAGCAATAGAACTAAAGGTCCCAGCATTCGCACACGCATACACCAATATCTCTCTAAAATCGCTTAAATTTTTCCCATTTGTACACAACACATGCATATCATTCTCTCATTTCTCTGTTTCTGACTTTTACTAGTTGTAGTGCCTGACCCCAAATTCATCCCACAACTTAACATGAAAATGTCCCTTTCTGTCTAGTGTTAATGTCACCCTTGATCCATCCTGCGCACATAGATAGCTGTTTCTCTAGCTGTTTACTCTGCATGATTTTTAGTCCCTGTGGACCTTGGTAACCCAGTTACCCATTGTGAATCCCTGTACACTTTAACCATTAATCTAGGGGCTCAGTATAGGCAGAACCGCACCTTCGGTTCATATATAGCGCTCCTCTTGCGCTGGGCATTTTTGAGGGTCTCTTACCCTTCATTCCCTTACTTAATTCAATGCCCATAATGACTGGCCATTCTTCTCTACATATGCCTATACCCTCTTACCTCTAAACTACTTTATCTAGCAGATGTACTACATATACCTGTGAACAGTACTATTCTTCCCTTTTCCTATCTATAACACTCCAATGGACAATAGACAGGGACAACATAACATATAAACACCAATCAATACAGTTCGATTAAGGGGAGTAAAATAGGTACCCTTTGTCCCGAAAATGCCTTACTGATCAAGGAATTCTGATAACTCAAATGTAAGCAAAAGGCTTACCTCAGCCGGCTGATTATCAGAAATTCCCGGATCGTCTCAAGCTCCTCGTTTCGGATACTCAGGGTCACCTGGAATCCCCTCCTAAGGCAAAGCTCGCCGTGCTGACTCGGTTAAATTGATGATAGGCAACTCCTATCCTCATATTGATTAGTGGTTCCAAATTAATAATAACTACTGCAGTAGGGAACAGACACAAAAGATACGCTCAGCATCTTTCCAAATAACTGTTCTGCTTTATTATGACGCAATTGAAGGTTTTTATGCACATGATTACATAGGTATCACATTAATATTACAATTGTACGTTTATGGTAACAAGGGGCGTTACATAGGCAGGCTAGTTCTAATCAGGACTCGAAAGAATGTAAACATTTACTGAAAACATTATTAGTGCTGTGTGCACAGTGAGGGCAGTGTGGAATACATACAAAATACAATACAATTATATACAGAACTTACAAATTTCCATTACATGGCCTCAACACTGTAAGCCCTCACAGGGCCCTGCTGTGAAATATTAGATCAAGAATTGTAATTACATGCCTCTGTTAACAAGCGCCAGAAAAATTGGGCCTTTGGTGATGGTAGTGCTGGTGCCACAACACTGTAAGTCCTCACAGTTATAGGGCGTACACACGGTCGGACTTTGTTCGGACATTCTGACAACAAAATCCTAGGATTTTTTCCGATGGATGTTGGCTCAAACTTGTCTTGCATACACACGGTCACACAAAGTTGTCAGAAAATCCGATTGTTCTGAATGCGGTGCGTAAAACACGTAGGTCGGGACTATAAATGGGGCAGTGGCCAATAGCTTTCATCTCTTTATTTATTCTGAGCATGCGTGGCACAACGGATTTTGTTGTCAGAAAATTTTATATCCTGCTCTCAAACTTTGTGTGTCGGAAAATCCGATGGAAAATGTCCGATGGAGCCCACACACGGTCGGAATTTCCGACAACACGCTCCGATCGGACATTTTCCATCGGAAAATCCGACCGTGTGTACGGGGCATAACTCTTGGTGGGCGCTGGAATGGGCCCTGCTGCGAAATATTAGATCAAGAATTCTAATTACATGCCCCTGTTGAACAGGGGCTGAAAAATTGGGCCTTTGCCGGTGGTGGTGGTGCTGATGGCACAACACTGTAAGTCCTCACAGTTAATCTTGGTGGGCGCAGAAATGGGTCCTGCTGTGAAATATTAGATCAAGAATTGTAATTACATGCCCCTGTTGAACAGGGGCTGAAAAATTGGGCCTTAGGCACTGGTGCTCGTGCCACAACACTGCAACCCCTCACAGATACTCTAGTTGGAATGCAGGAACGAGTCTTGCTGCAAAATATTGCATTAAAAATTGTAATTACACGCCCCTTTTAAACAGGGGCTGAAAAATTGGGCCTTAGGCACTGGTGCTGGTGCCACAACACTGCAACCCCTCACAGATACTCTAGTTGGAACTCAGGAACGAGCTCTGCTGCAAAGTATTGCATCAAAAATTGTAATTACACGCCCCTGTTAAACAGGGGCTGAAAAATTGGGCCTTAGGCACTGGTGGCGGCGCCCAGAAGCAAAAATGTTCTTACAAGATATCAGCATGATCATTGAGGAGGAAGAGGATAATTACTCAGGATAGTCACTCAGCATCAGCATAGGCAGTCTTTGAAGGGATCTGAGATTTCAAAAAAATTATTTGGTTACATCAGCATCAGGTGCTTGGTAGCTGGTGGTGATCCAAGACTGATTCATTTTTATGAAGGTCAGTCGATCGACCGAGTCGGTGGACAGATGCACCCTGTGATCGGTTACAAAGCCTCCAGCAGCACTGAATGTGTGTTCCGAAAGAACGCTGGATGCAGGACAGGCCAGTATCTCAATTGCATACTGTGCAAGCTCTGGCCAGTGATCCATCCTCAAGACCCAGTAACCCAGAGGATTTTCGGTGGAAAAGGTGTCCAAGTCAGATCTTGCCCCTAGGTATTGCTGCACCATGTAAAACAGACGCTGCCGATGGTTGCTGGAACTGATCATACCTTGGGGCTGTGGACTAAAAAATTGTCTGAATGCATCGGCCAGATGGCCACCTTCTCCACCGCTCCTTCTTTGACTGACCGAAGCCTCAGCAACACATTGTCCATAAACAGGAGTTTGTAACCTCCCAGTCTCTGGGAATGCGTAACACAGACCTTTCTGCAAGGTCTCCCGAAGATGTTTTATGCTCTGCTCCCTCTGCGATGGCAAGATAAGGTCCGCAACCTTATCCTTGTAACATGGATCAAGGAGGGTTGCCAGCCAGTATTGGTCCTTCTCCTTGATACCACGAATAGGAGGATCCTTCCGCAGGCTTTGCAGGATCAGGGAGGCCATGCAGCGTAGGTTTTGCGGTCCGGAGTCCTCTGGGTCACTAAGGATGACATGGTCCACAGCCACCTCCTCCCAGCCACGTACAAGTCCATGTGTTTCTTGGGACTGATCCTTTAAAGACTGCTGCTGATGCTGAGTGCCAGGCTCCACCTACATACTGACACAATCCTCCTCCTCCTCCTTGTCCTCTTCCTGTGTGATCGGCGGGCATGCAGGAACACTGTCTGGATAAAGGGGGCCTTGAGAGCTAAGGAAGTTCTCCTCTTCTTGCCTCTGTTCTGCCACAAGTGCCCTGTCCATTATTCCATGCAGCGTGTGCTCCAACAGATGGACAAGGGGGACAGTGTCACTGATGCATGCACTGTCACTGCACACCATCCTCGTGGCCTCCTCAAATGGTGACAGAACAGTGCATGCATCCCTGATCATGGCCCACTGGCGTGGGGAAAAAAAACAAGCTCCCCTGACCCTGTCCTGGTGCCATAGTCGCACAGGTACTCATTGATGGCCCTCTGCTGCATGTGCAGCCGCTGCAGCATGGCCAATGTTGAGTTCCACCTGGTGGGCAAGTCACAGGTTATCCGAGCACTGGCATTATATGACTGGCGGAAATGCACACAGACTTTCCTGGCCTTGCTCAGGACATCCTGTAATCCCGGGTACCTGCCCAAGAACTGCTACACCACCAAGGAAGTGAGCCAAACAGGGCACATGGGTCAGTTGTCCCTGTCGGAGGGCGGAGAGGAGGTTGGTGCCATTGTCGCAAACCACCATTCCTGCCTTAAGTTGGCGTGGCGTCAACCACCTCTGAACCTGCCCCTGCAGAGCTGACAGAACCTCTGCCCCAGTGTGGCTCCTGTCCCCCAAGCACACCAGCTCAAGCACCGCATGGCATCTTTTGACCTGCGTACTTACGTAGCCCCTTGAACGCCTACGGAGCACCGCTGGTTCCGAGGACAAAGCACAGGAAGAGGCCATGGAGGAAGAAGAAGAGGAGGGGGTGGAGGAGAGAGATGTGTCACAATCATTAGTAGTTGCATTTTGGAGGCGTGGTGGCAAAACAACCTCCAACACTACTGCACCTTGTCCTGCACCCTTCCCAGCTTCCAGCAGAGTCACCCAATGCGCGGTGAAACTTAGGTAACATCCCTGTCCATGTCTGCTGAACCACGAGTCAGCGGTAATATGCACCTTACCGCTGACCGCCCTGTCCAGCGAGCCATGGACATTGCCTTCCACATGCCAGTAGATAGCCGGAAGGGGCAGAGTCTACCAACTGAAAAGGCAGCAGTTGAAGTGTTAGCAATTTTGCCAAGCTAGCATTCAACCGCTGGGCATGTGGATGGCTGGGAGCAAACTTCTTTCGGCGGTGCAGCAGTTGGGGCAGGGAAATTTGCCTGGTACAATCTGACATCGGTGTACCGAAAGCAGATTGCCCACAAGTACTTGGCTGTGACACACCTAATTCTACACCTTCATTCCTCTCAGTGCAGGTCTCAGAGAGGACTGAAGGTATAGTGGGGTTGGAGATCTCAGCTGATGAGGAGCAAGGAGGGGTCCTCTTTGTTCTTTGGTGTGGGTCTTTTAGATATGCTTGCCAATGAACTGCATGGCAGGTCAACATATGTCTGGTCAAGCATGTGGTGCCCAAGCGGGAGATGTTTTCACCACGTGAGATATGCTTGAGACATATGTTGCAAATAGCAGCGGTACGATCTGATGCACTCGTCTCAAAAAAGGCCCACACCAAAGAACTTTTGGAATAACACGCAGAGATAGCAGCGCCCTGCACATGCGGAGCTTTGGAGTGTGATGCAGTCAGTGTGCTGCCCTTAGGCTGGCCCCTGGAGGGCATCCTGCCTCTTTTGTGATTTGCCTTCTCCTCCTCTCTCCTATCAGGTACCCACATTGAGTCAGTGACCTCATCATCCCCTCCCTCCTCATCACTGGAGCAAACCTGGCAGTATGTTGCAGCAGGGGGAGCATGACTGCCAGATTGCTGTCCTTCTTGGGCACCCCCTCTGTCCATGCTCATTTTACTGCCTTCATCTAGCTCAGTATCATCATCAGAGCCTTCTAAACGCTGGGCATCCTCCTGGAGCATGTACCCAACACTGTGGTTAAACAGTTCGAGGGACTCCTCAGGAGGACATTCTGGGGCTAGAGAAGGAGTCACTGATGCCATTGAGCTGATGGAAGAGGCTGCTTGGGCAGCTGCTTTGCCAGACAAAGTACCCTGAGCATGGGTGAGAGAGGATGAGGAGGATGAGGACGGCTTGGTCATCTTCTCAACCAAGTCTTCTGCATGTTGCGGCTCAACACGGCCAGCTGCCGAAAAAAAGGCCAAGCGTGCACTGTCTCCATGACTAGCACTGTTGACTCTAGACACAGAGCCTGCTTGCCCTCTTTTATTGGCTTGTGACGTGTGACTTGACTGTCTGCCTCTCCTTGTTGGCCTTCCAGACATACTAATGGCCTGTAGCTGCACTAAGCTGATATATATATATATATATATATATATATATATATATATATATATATATATATATATCTGATACTGCAACTAGCAAAATCAACTGCCTGCCTGTAGTATGAGAACACCACCAACCTTCTACAGGTAGCTTTAGCTGAACACTGTGCAGAGCTCGCAAAAAAACTAACTTGTAGCTTATTTAGCTGCCTGCGGTAGAGATAGGATTAGGAAAACACCACCAACCTTCTACAGGTAGCTTTAGCTGAACACTTTGCAGAGCTCGCACTACACCAACTGGTAGCTTATTTAGCTGCCTGCGGTAGTGATAGGCTCAGGAAAACACCACCAACCTTCTACAGATAGCTTTAGCTGAACACTGTGCAGAGCTCGCAAAAAACTATCTTGTAGCTTATTTAGCTGCCTGCGGTAGTGATAGGATCAGGAAAACACCACCAACCTTCTACAGGTAGCTTTAGCTGAACATTGTGCCGAGCTCGCACTACACTAACTTGTAGTTTTAGCTGAACACTATGAGGAGGACGCACTACAATAACTTGTAGCTTATTTAGCTGCCTGCGGTAGTGATAGGATCAGGAAAACACCACCAACCTTCTACAGGTAGCTTTAGCTGAACACTTTGCAGAGCTCGCACTACACCAACTGGTAGCTTATTTAGCTGCCTGCGGTAGTGATAGGCTCAGGAAAACACCACCAACCTTCTACAGATAGCTTTAGCTGAACACTGTGCAGAGCTCGCAAAAAACTATCTTGTAGCTTATTTAGCTGCCTGCGGTAGTGATAGGATCAGGAAAACACCACCAACCTTCTACAGGTAGCTTTAGCTGAACATTGTGCCGAGCTCGCACTACACTAACTTGTAGTTTTAGCTGAACACTATGAGGAGGACGCACTACAATAACTTGTAGCTTATTTAGCTGCCTGCGGTAGTGATAGGATCAGGAAAACACCACCAACCTTCTACAGGTAGCTTTAGCTGAACACTTTGCAGAGCTCGCACTACACCAACTGGTAGCTTATTTAGCTGCCTGCGGTAGTGATAGGCTCAGGAAAACACCACCAACCTTCTACAGGTAGCTTTAGCTGAACACTGTGCAGAGCTCGCAAAAAAAAACTTGTAGCTTATTTAGCTGCCTGTGGTAGTGATAGGATCAGGAAAACACCACCAACCTTCTACAGGTAGCTTTAGCTGAACACTGTTCAGAGCTTGCACTACACTAACTTGTAGTTTTAGCTGAACACTGTGAGGAGGACGCACTACACTAACTTATAGTTTTAGTTGAACACTGTGAGGAGGACGCACTACACTAACTTGCAGCTTTAGCTGAACACTGTGCAGAGGTCCCACTACACTAACTTGTAGTTTTAGCTGAACACTGTGAGGAGGACGCACTACACTAACTTAATGTTTTAGCTGAACACTGTGAGGAGGACGCACTACACTAACTTGCAGCTTTAGCTGAACACTGTGCAGAGGTCCCACTACACTAACTTGTAGTTTTAGCTGAACACTGTGAGGAGGATGCACTACACTAACTTGTAGCTTTAGCTGAACACTTTGCAGAGGTCGCACTACACTAACTTGTAGTTTTAGCTGAACACTGTGAGGAGGACGCACTACACTAACTTGTAGCTTTAGCTGAACACTGTGAGGAGGATGCACTACCCTAACTTGTAGCTTTAGCTGAACACTGTGCTCTACACTAACTTGTAGTTTTAGCTGAACACTGTGCAGAGGTCACACTAAACTAACTTGTAGCTTTACCTGAACACTGTGAGGAGGACGCACTACACTAACTGTAAATAGTCCAGCTACCTGACTGTAGTACTAATAGGATCAAAAGAACACCAGCAATTTTCTTCAGGTAGCTGTAAATACTGTAACAAGACAAGCCTGCCTGTCAGTAGCAAGATAACAGGAACGGATCTAGCTAAACTGAATACAGTATATATATATATATATATATATATATATATATATATATATATATATATATACAACACCTGGGATGCATATATATACACAATACACTGTAAGTGCAGCTAATTCACTGACTGTCCTGCCTAATCTATCTGACTTAAATTGAATGACACTGTCTCTGTCGATCTATCTATCTCAACGCCGGAACACACACTACACACTTATATAGTGTGGGGCGTGTACTAAATCCCCTGAGCCATAATTGGCCAAATCCTCCTTGGATTTGGCCAATTACGGCTCTCTGTTCAGACGGCGCTGTGATTGGCCAAGCATGCAGGTCATAGTGCATGCTTGGCCAATCATCAGCCAGCAATGCACTGCAATGCAGCAGTGAATTATGGGCCGTGATGCGCCACACGAATTTGGCGCGAACAGCCCATATCGTTCGCAATTCGGCAAACGGGCGAACAGACGATGTTCGAGTCAAACATGGGTTCGACTCGAACACGAAGCTCATCCCTAGTGGAGGGGTTTGGGAGATTTACAGGCCTGGTAGTCAATTAGGAGAAGTCTATGCTTCTCCCGATCGACTCAACCATTAGCACTCTCCCCCGCGGCATACCTTGCGTTAAAATAACAGAGAAGATGAAATATCTCAGAATAGTCTTGTCAAATGACCCTAACCAATATATCAGGGATAATTTAGTTCCACTCCTAGAAAAATGTAAAAGGAAAGGCGACATTTGGTGTCGACTCCCTCTATCTGTGGCGGGCCGAGCCAACTTGGTCAAAATGATATGGATGCCACAACTATTGTATATACGCCATAATTCCCCGGTCTGGATTGGAAGGAACTGGTTCTTAAAAATAAATACTCTCTTCAGGGAGTTAATATGGAGGAAAGGTCAGGCCAGGATTAGCCTACAAACTTTGCAGCGACCTACTAGGGAAAGGGGTATGGCAGTCCTCCACCCATATAGGTACTACTTGGCTGCTCAATTGCAGCATATGGGGGGCTGTGAGACTCTGGGAGCGGCGAACTCCAGCGGAAAAATTATGTTACTGGGCAGCCCACACAAATCCTTAGCAGGAGCATTAGAGGCTGGGTCACTTCAGTGCGAGCTTCCAACACATAAGGTGGTTACTAAAGTATGGCAGTCACTTAAGAGAGACATGGGGTACAACGGCCTTACTGAGTTTTCACCTATATAGCACAATAAGCAGCTGCAGGATTTACTAACCATAGAGAAAAATAGGATATGGGAAAGACACGGTATATACAGGTTGGTCCAAGTGTTCGACGGCAATATATTAAAATCTTTTACTGAGTTGAGACGAGAATTTGGAATCCCAAATGAAACATTTTACTGCTACCTACAGATCAGGCATGCTTTGGACAGACAACTTAGGAACAGTCCATTGGAATGGCGTAAAACACCACTTCTTAACAAAGTAGGTAGGACAAGCAGCACTAAAGGTTAATATCAGCGATATATGGGCAAATGACAGATAGGATGACAATGCTACAAACACTTTCGGGTACCAGGGAGGGGTGGGAGGCTGATGTGGGGGAGTTGGCAGACGATCAGTGGAGTAGGATACTGGAGCTTGGTCTGCTGGTGTCTGTCTCCTTGTCGCAGCAGGCCTCACATCTCTTGCTACTGCACAGAGCTTACTATACACCCAAGAAGTTGTATAGGTTTGTTCGAAGACTGGACAATAAGTGCCCCAGATGTTCGGAGACAGGGGATCTTATACACATGATCTGGAGATGCCCAAAATTAGTTAGATACTGGTCAGAGATTGTAAATATCATCAAAACCAGGTTTAAGATTAGATTGGAACTAGAGGCCAAAGTATGTGTTCTGGGTCTAGTTAGAGAGAATCTCGGAAATGGTAGCTCAATTACTGCAATGGTGAGATGTCTATATCAAGAGAGGATAGCGCAATTCTGGTTGTCAGCAGTACCCCCAACCCCGGAAGATTGGATTAGGACAATTGATGCTGGAAGCCGCAGGGTAGGGCGGGACAGTCGGGAGCCGCGGGGCAGGGCAGGATGGAAGCCGCGGGGCAGGGCGGGATGGTCGGGGACGGTCGGGAGCCGCGGGCCAGGGCGGGACGGAAGCCGCTACTTCCGAAGCTCCACAAAAAGTAAAAAAATAAATAAAATACGCAGCGGTCTCGTTATGGAGACTCCGTGCACTGACTGACTTACACATGTCCCATGTGGGGGAAGAAAGTAGTGTCTACCTCCTTTACTGCCTTCTGTGTTCAGTGACTGGGGAGAGGACAGGGCTGCCAGAGGTGGCGGAACTCCGTTCCGCCGCGTTTCCGCAGAAAAAAAGCCCTGTGTATTACTAATCAAAGCATGATATGTATTAGTCTAGACACTATAAATGTGGTTTACGATTAAGGGTGAGGGGAGGACAGAGTGCATTAGGGGTGGGGGGTTGGTAAGGTAATAGTAAGGGTAAGCAAAAACAAAAGAAAAAAAAGAAACCATTCACCTGGAAACAGCTGCTGGCGACTTAAGAAATCTGCCTTCCAATTCTCTACCCCCGGAATGAAAACTGCCCCCTTGGTGATTGATGTAGGCAACTGCTGTGGCATTATCGGATTGAATCATGATGGGACAATCCTGCAACCTGGATGTCCAGGCCCTCAGAGCCAGACGTGCCGCCCGAATCTCTAGAATGTTGATGAGCAAGGTTTTCTCGACTTCAGACCATTTCCCTTGGACTGTAGCCTCCTCTAGGACTGCTCCCCAGCCTGACAGACTGGCATCCGTCGTCACAATCTTCCAAGTAACCAGCATAAAGGATTTTCCCTTCTGCAAATTCTTGGCTACCAACAACCAACTGAGGGTCAGATTGATCGGTAAATCCAAGACTTTGACTTTCTTGTTCAAAGACGACAAGATCGTATTTTGCAACAGTCTTGAATGAAATTGGGCATAGGGGGCTGCTTCGAATGAAGCCACCATCTTCCCTAATAACCTCATTCATAGGCGGATGGAAGGATTCTTCTTCACCTTGATCAGCTGGACCAGCTCTTTTATAGCACCGACCTTTGCTTGGGGCAAAAACACCTTTCTCTGGGCCTTGTCTATGACCAGACCCAAATACTCCAGTTTTCCTACTGTAAGGCTGATTTCTCGAAGTTGACGATCCACCCCAAGTGTTCCAGATACTTGACTGTGGTGGACACATTCTGATTTAGGCGAGCTATTGACTGATCTACCAGCAGCAGGTCCTCCAGATATGCCATTACTGTTATACCCCCGGGTCCTTAGCTTTGCCAGGAGTGGGGCTAGCACCTTTGTGAATACCCGAGGTGCAGTAGCCAACCGGAAGGGTAGGGCCACAAATTGGAAAAAGTGACTTTCTTCCGCTAACCATAGGAACTTTTGGTGAGCGGAAAAAATGGGTACATGTTGATATGCATCTCTGATGTCCACTGACGCCAGAAATTCTTCCCCCCGTAGGGTGGAGACTACTGACCGTATTGACTCCATTTGAAAAGCACGGATGTTTAGGAACTGGTTTAGATCCTTGAGATCCAGTATGGGTCTGACATCCCCATTCGGTTTTGGAACCATGAAGAGATTTGAATAAAATCCCATACCCTGATCTCCTGTGGGAATCTCTATGATTACCCCCTGAGACATCAAACAGTCTAGTGCCAGAAACAAAGATCCTCTTTTTTTTTAGGTCTTTGAGCACGTTCGATTTTAGAAAACGGGATGGTTAGAAACTCCCAAAACTCCAGTTTGTAGACTAGAGATACTATGGAGATGACCCATTTGTCCTGGATCTCCTCCTGCCAAGTCTCTGAAAACTGCAGAAGCCTTCCCCCCACCCTTTCGAGTGGGACACTCCTTCAAAGGAAGGCCTTGGGACTCTGCTTTGTAGGCTTTTGTCCCCAGGGCTTCTTTGGCCCCTGGGTTTGACCTTGAGGTTTACCTCTAGAACCTGACAGCAGAGGCCTTCGCGACTGCCTGGAGGCTGTTGCCGCTGGTCCTGGAGAGGATGAACGTTTAAAGGAAGGATGTTTACTCTTCCTTTTCACTGGTAAAAGGGTACTTTTACCACTTGAAATCTTCTGAATGTATTTGTCCAAATCCTCCCCAAACAGCCGTTCCCCATGAAAGGGGAACCCAGCCACCAGCCTCTTGCATGGTGACTCGGCTTACCAGTGCTTTAGCCACAGACTTCTGCACATCTGCACTAGCAAGAGAGCAATGCCTGATGAATAGAGTCGTTAATAGTGTCAACCGCAAAACATAAGGGCAGATCAGCCATGTCCTGGGCCTGTTGAGCAGGCACATATCTTATGACCTGCTTCATTTGGTCCTTTAAGGATTGACAAACACCAATTGCTGCCACTGCAGGTTGAATCACCACACCGGCCATAGCAAAGGAGGTTTTAAGCAGAGATTCCAGTCTCTTATCTACTGGGTCCCTAAACACCTGGACATTGTCCACTGGACAAATTAGACTCTTATTCACGCAAGAAATAGTGCCGTCAACCGCTGGCACACTCCATTTCTTGGTGAATTTTTCCTCCATAGGATAAAGTAAGGAAAACCTTTTAGGAGGAATAAAATGCTTATCTGGGTGCTCCCAATCAGCAAATAAAAGCTGTTCCAATAATGGATGGAGTGGAAAAGCATGTAAGGCCTGAGGAGGCCTTAGAGACCCCAAAGAGGGAATTGAGGTTTCAGCCACCTCAGCAGAGGGTAACTTATAGGCCGACCAAACCATCGCCTGAGCCGTTACGAATGTACACTCCGAATCCATGTGCATGTCGGCTTGCACTTTAAACACTCCCTTTTCTCCCCACTGGCTGATCGTATCTATCAAGATACGAGTGCGCGCAGGGGGGAGGGAAGGAGAAAGAGGATCTTCTTAGGGGGATCGTTGAGCAGATGGCGATCCCCCTCCTAATTCCTTTCAAGGCTAGAGAGTGGGGAAAGGTCAGCTGACCTATTCAGAGCCATTCAGAGCCGCTATGTCTTAAGCTTTCACACCCTCTAGTGGCGAAAGATAGGCAAGACAACATTTTAATCAAAACAGGAAGAAATCCACAGGTGTTCCTTAGGATTGTCTTCACTTATCTCACCTTATCCCCCACCGCAGGATACTGCTGGAGACCAGACAGACCCAACTTCACCCATCACGCAGGGTCAAGTCATGACAGACCTTCAGGGACTGGGACCCCACTTACAGGATCCAGGGTCCAGCTCTCCAGGGAGAAGCAATTACAGGCATAACCTCATTCTTCCTCCAAGAGGCCCAGGCAACATCCCTTGACCTCTTCAAGGCACTTTGAATGGATCCGGTTGCATAGCTCCTTGACCCAGTAAGGACCCTGTAGCGGAGCTCTCTTTAGCACTTCTTTACCCATGACCAACACCTAGACACTGGTGAAAAAACTGAGGTACTCCCGGTATGGGAGGGGTTATATAGGGAGGCAACTTCCTGTCTTGGGTGTGCCAGTGTCATCTGAAGGTGGCCTATAACCCACATAGTAATTACTATGGCTGCTCTGTGTCCCATGAGGTACGTTAAAGAAATTAAACTTTTTCTATGTAATCTGTGAAGGGTCATATCATACATCTGGGATGGGGTGCCTCTTCCTACAACTTGCAGCCTGGAAAGTCCAGACGTCAGGATGGACGCCAGCTTAACCACTTTTCGAACAGTCACTTACCTGGCATCATGCTGGTATCATTTTTTATGGCCAGTGGCCAGCTCTCTTGTAAAAACAATACTAGCGGCTAAATAGCCGCTGGATTGCTTTTACAAGCAGCAGGGGGCAACATCCCCCCCACTGCCTTCCATGGCTTTACTAGGATCCCCCGTCCCACCGGGAGTCCCGATCGACCAGCCAGTGCTTTGATCGTCTTATTTACCTTTGGTAACATTCTATGTTTCATTGAATAAAGCTTTAATGTGAAAAAAAAACCTGGAAGTGATGACCTGACATCCCCTTCCGTGTACTCGGATGTCAACTGCGCCATTTACAAAAAACGAAAGCATTTGAAAACACTGATCTTGGTGTGAGAAAATGCTTTTAAGGGCAGATGAGGGATTTGGCGTCTTATAGACCCCAGATCTCTCCATAAAGAGGACCTGTCACAGTCTATTACTGTCACATGGGATGTTTACATTCATTATAGACCCCAGATCTCACCATAAAGAGGACCTGTCACAGTCTATTACTGTCACATGGGATGTTTACATTTATTATAGACCCCAGATCTCTCCATAAAGAGGACCTCTCACCGCCTATTACAGTCACATGGGATGTTTACATTCATTATAGACCCCAGATCTCTCCATAAAGAGGACCTGTCACCGTCTATTACAGTCACATGGGATGTTTACATTCATTATAGACCCCAGATCTCTCCATAAAGAGGACCTGTCACCATCTATTACTGTCACATGGGATGTTTACATTTATTATAGACCCCAGATCTCTCCATAAAGAGGACATGTCATCACCTATTACTGTCACATGGGATGTTTACATTTATTATAGACCCCAGATCTCTCCATAAAGAGGACCTGTCACCGTCTATTACTGTCACATGTGATGTTTACATTCCCTGTGACAGCAATAAAAGTGATAACAACTGCGTAAAAAAATAAAAAATAAGGTTTGCACGTCCCCCCGGGCTTGCACACAAAGGTGAACGCACACGTCCTTCCTGCATGCACACAAACAACGATTGTCCCACACGTGAGGTATCACCATGAACATCAGATCATGGGCAGTAATTCTAACAAGAAATATGCTGACTATGACCCTAAGAACACCATCCCTACAGTCAAGCTGCTTTGGGGTTGTTTCCCTGCTAAAGGTACAGGCCGACTTTGCTGCATTGAGGGGCCAATGGATGGGGGCCATGTATTGTAAAATCTTGGAGGAGAACCTTCTTTCCTCACCCAGAACACTGAAGGTGGGTGGTGGATGGGTCTACCAGCATGACAATGACCCAAAACATACCGGCAAGGCAACAAAAGTGTGGCTGAAGAAGAAGTACATTAAAGACCTTAATATTATAGAAAATTTATGGAGAGGGCTGAAACTTTGAGTTGCCAAGCAACAGCCAAGAAACCTTAACGATTTAGGGAAGATCTATAAAGAAGAGTGGACCAAAAAATCCCTCCTGAGATGTGTGTAAACCTGGTCACCAACTACAAGAAACGTCTGACCTCTGTGCTTGCCAACAAGGGTTTCTCCACCAACTACTAAGTCAGAGAATCCCTGATGAAGTCACAAGGTCACGTGATGTAACGCTTAGGATCTAGCTAGGAGATACACACAACGTTCGACACTGTTTTGACCCCGGACGTTGTAGCTGTGAACCGGAAGTTTTGCACCAGGTGACCATGTCCCGCCGCCATCTTTGCCTGTCACTGTTTCACACTGTACCCACAGTGTGGATGTTATTTTAACCCATTTTTTAACCTCAATAAACCAGATTTTAAAAATTACTACACCATTGGAAGCCCCCTTTTCTTTTCTTTCGTTTTTCTGGCTTGGAGTTCAGCACACAGAATCACCCCCATCCAGGAGTAGCTGGGGTATCCATTCATCTGCAACCAGCGGACATCACCTGACAACCTGAAGAACAGGCACCCCCAGACCATCACTCTACATCTACAATAGGGCTTCATTCTAAGCCCCTTGAGGTAAGGGCATTGGGAGCACACACACAGGGGGAACGAGTCACTTTGCTGTATCTGACTTCAATGTAAAGAACAATTAATAATCATCATCACTGCAGCCACCGTACACAGCTGATTGATCGCATTATTGGATTCACTATCCATTATCTGGCCCTAGGATAGGGGCCTTAGCCTTTTGTTTGCTTTCACCATTATTGAACACTTTGTTTTTATTGTTGCACACAGATCACGTGACACAGCTAACATTTATGTTTGATTTATTTATGTGCTTGCGCGAAATCCTATTCAATATTTATTAACTACTAAGTCATGTTTGCTTGGGGATCAAATACTTATTTTACTCACTGAACTGCAACTCCATTTATAACATTTGTTTTATGTGTTTTTTTTTCTGGATTTTTGGTTGATATTCTGTCTCTATCCTATAAAATACACCTATGATAAAAATTCTAGACCCTTTATTTCTTTGCAAGTGATCAAATCAATATTTTCCCCACTATATATATACTTATATATCCACCTAACACCTGAAGTCTTATAGGGCCCTAATGCTTGCTTAGTAAATATCTTTTTCTAATAATACATCATCTTTTGGGCTATTTCTCCCAGCCAACGCTTTTCTCGTTCCTATTTTTGCACCCTCTGCTCCTGAAGAAGTGGAACCCCACAAAACGTGTTGAGCTTTAAGTAAATGGATGGCGGCACTCCCAAAAATCGTCATTTTTCAGTACTTTTGACTGATTGTTGTCTCTGTTAACCACTTGCTTACCGGGCACTTTCACCCCCCTTCCTGCCCAGGACAATTTTCAGCTTTCAGCGCTGTCGCACTTTGAATGACAATTGTGCGGTCATAGAACACTGTACTCATTCAGATAGAGCTTTCTTTTGGTGGTATTTAATCACCACTGGGTTTGCTAAACAAATAAACAATAAAAACTTTTGAAAACTCCCCCCTTTGTTTAGTTTCTATTATAAAATTTTGAAAATAAGTAATTTTTCTCCTTCACTGATGGGCACTGATAGGCGGCACTCATGGGCACTGATAAGTATTGATATGTGCACTGATAGGCAGCATTGGTGGGCACTGATGGGAAGCACTGATGGGCACTAATAGGGTTGCACTAATAATCAGGACATTGATGATCAGTGCCCTGATTATCTGTGTACATGTCCCTTGTCAGGATTTTCAGTTACTGACTCTCCTCTCCTCACACTGTGACAGCGCATGAGGAAAGTTCTGCCGATAACCGGCAAGTCTGTTTACACTGTGATCAGCATTGATTGGACACAGCTGATCACCTGGTAGAGGGCCCCTGTGATTGGCCTTTTACCATGATCTTTGATCGGTTGTGTCCAAAGGACCCAGCAATCACAGAGCGCACCAGATGCGTGCCCCAGGGGGTGAGCGAGGGGCGTGGTTCCAGGAGGACATCCATGGACACCCTGCTGGAACAACAGAGCCCCACTGTAGCCATCTTTCGACTATAGCACGGTTAGGAAGTGGTTAACAGAGTAAATTTTGGTTGGGGCCACCATCTTATTCTACATATAGGAGCAATATGTTACTGTATTTTGTGTTTAATTGATTTTATGATTTTAACCTGCATTAATAAAAGTTGTATTTTTCTTAACTACTAATGCCCCGTACACACGGTCGGACTTTGTTCGGACATTCCGACAAGAAAATCCTAGGATTTTTTCCGACGGATGTTGGCTCAAACTTGTTTTGCATGCACACGGTCACACAAAGTTGTCGGAAAATCCGATCATTCTGAACGCGGTGACGTAAAACACGTACGTCGGGACTATAAACGGGCAGTGGCCAATAGCTTTCATCTCTTTATTTATTCTGAGCAAGCGTGACACTTTGTGCGTCGGATTTGTGTACACACGATCGGAATTTCCGACAACGGATTTTGTTGTCGGAAAATTTTATATCCTGCTCTCAAACTTTGTGTGTCGGAAAATCCGATGGAAAATGTCCGATGGAGCCCACACACGGTCGGAATTTCCGACAACGAGGTCCTATCACACATTTTCCGCCGGAAAATCCGACCGTGTGTACCGGGCATTAGAGACCGCCCGCCTGCCCACAATGTACTGCAGATGGGCGGTTGCTGTAGGCAAAACAACATTCCCGAACACCACTACCTACTTCCAGGGTATCAGACGCACACACCGCCCGCCCTGCACCCACTGTGATTGCACACAGCAGGAACCTGTCAGCAAGTCCCAGCCAATGATTCAGGGCCACAACCTGCTGATTGGCTGTGTCCAATCACAGCCCAGAGCTCTGTGTTGTTTACTAACATAGAGCTCTAGGAAGGGAGTGAGAGATCTCTTAGTAAAAGCAGCACACTGTACACACATTACACATAGTTAGGCACACATTTAACTCCTTGATCACCCCTAGATGTTAACCCCTTCCCAGCCAGTGTCATTAGTACAGTGACAGTCTTAGGCGTGCCCACAGGGTGTGCCAGGTGTGCCTGGGCACACCCTAATTGCCTTGTGTGGTACATATTCCCGCCTGTTTAGACCACTGATATTTCATCCCCCAAAAAAATTTTACAAAAGAAAATAATTTTTTTGGAAAAGAAAATAAACAAAATTACACTGTCCACTGCCCTACTGACACCATCAGTACATATACACATGCATATGTATTTGAGCTTTGGGGTGCACACCCTAATGCAAGAGGCTGCGCACACCTATGGTGACAGTGTATAGCATTATCACTGGTCACTGTATTACTGTCATTGGTGATTACAGTGGCAGTTAGTCAGTTCTCCCAAGGTCAGTTAGTGTCAGATCGCCCACTGCACTATCGCTGTCCCATTATAAGTTGTTCATTGCTGCCATTAGCAGTGTAAAAAAATACATAAAAATTCCAGTATTCCATGGTTTGTAGGTGATGTAGATTTCACGCAAATCAATCGATAGACACTTATTGAGATTTTTTAAAATCAAAAACATGTAGCAGAATACACAGAACTTATTGGATATGTTTTATAGCAGAAAGTAAAAAGTATTTTTTTTCACAAAATGTTTGGTCTTTCGTCATTTGTTTAAAATATAAAAAATATAAAATATATATACAGTGGGGCAAAAAAGTATTTAGTCACCACCAATTGTGCAAGTTCTCCCACTTAGAAAGATGAGAGAGGCCTGTAATTGTCATCATAGGTATACCTCAACTATGAGAGACAAAATGTGGAAACAAATCCAGACAATCACATTCTCTGATTTTTTTAAAGAATTTATTTGCAAAGCGAGATTTCCGTCTCTCACAGACCTGTATCTTCTTCTTTAAGAGGCTCCTCTGTCCTCCACTCATTACCTGTATTAATGGCACCTGTTTGAACTTGTTATCAGTATAAAAGACACCTGTCCACAACCTCAAACAGTCACACTCCAAACTCCACTATGGTGAGGACCAAAGAGCTGTCGAAGGACACCAGAAACAAATCTGTAGACCTGCACCAGGCTGGGAAGACTGAATCTGCAATAGGCAAGCAGCTTGGTGTGAAGAAATCAACTGTGGGAGCAATAATTAGAAAATGGAAGACATACAAGACCACTGATAATCTCCCTCCATCTGGGAGACCACTGATGATCTCCCTGCATTACGGGCTGCCACTGGACTGCACAATTGCTAGATTGCCTCCACACACCCCGGTAACTGCTGGTTCCTCCACCCCTGACATGTTTTCCGGGACCCAGGATGATGGGTGCTGCCAGGTAGAGGGGAGGGAGATCAGAGAACACCCTCCACTGATCTCCACTTCTACCCCTCCCCCCCTCAGGTATAACACTTTCCAGCATGTGACACAAAGAAATAAAATGAATAGAGTGCACTTTATCAATTTTATTTCTTTCAGTCACATGCTGGAAAGTCTTCTACCTGGAAGAGGTTGATTGCTCTGATTGGTCCAATGAATTTGCGCTGGAAGTTTACTCACGGGAACCAACACATTGAACTTTTATATCATTTAGTTCATTCATTTTCTTTATGTTCTGGTTAAACACATGGCGTGTATCAAAAATAAGTTTTAGGAGGTTTAATATTAATTTAATAAAGCGCAGTTCCAGTCTACGGGAAAAAAAATTAAAAGTCAGCAGCTACAAACACTATACTGCTGACTTTTAATATAAGGACATTTACCTGTCCAGGGATCCCGTGATGTCGGCACTCCAGGGAGATTAATCCATTGGCTTCAGGTGCGGGCGCCGGCATTCCAAGTAAGGAAAACCTACAGGCTTCACTGCTGGTTTCCTACTGCGCATGCGCAAGTCGCACCAAGGTTTCCGAATGGTCCTGCCATGTTCTGGGACACACACACTTCCCAGAAGACGGTGGGGGGAAGGAGGAGGGGCCGGACATGATGTAGATCGCCGTGCAGCGATCTTACCAGGAAGTGAGAGCGGGTACCTGTCAAAACCAGATACCCCCTCCCCCAAAAAGTGGCAAATGTGGCAGAGGAGGGGGGTGCAAACAAGCAGAGCTTCCCCGTTTGGGTGGAGCTCCACTTTAATATGAGTATTATTATTACATATCATTCCCAGTACACAGGTCATTTTAATTAAAAAAAAAAAAAAATCTTCATTTTTGGGTGTATAATTATTTTGTGCGGTTGGGCAGCAGTATTAAAGTATAAATTATTCATGCTGGGGGTTGTAGTACTCCAACCTCCTAAGTGCATACTGCAGTTAAAAAGTGCAGCAGGATCAAAATTTGGGCATTGATGTGTGAAAATACATTGCTATCGTGTGGCCCTCTGGACGTGTCGGGGGGCCGCATTGGAGACCCTCTATAATTTTCAAGTTGACCACCACTGCTTTAACCCCACAAATCCCAGGACAGCTATAAACATACCTTGGTAGCAAAGGGGTTAAATGGTACACGAAATCCCGACTCACCTGACAGAGAATTGTTTCTCTTTGTCACTATTATTGAATCATTTCCTTTTATTCGTTTCTAATCATCTTTTTATTACATTCTGTTGTTTTTCAGTTAAAACGTGGACCACCGAGGGGTGTATGACATATAAACAATGTACGGAATATCATTTAATTCATCCTCAATTAGTGTGCTGCAAAGGGGACCTCTGTAACAAGTGATCCGGAGATCCAGAAGAAATGTGATTGGATGGAGGCGGAGCTCACCACACCAATCATGTGATCAATCAGTTAATTTCCTGCCTGATATATAAATCTCATCCGATATCCATCAATGTTATATTATCTGATCATCATCTTCATAATAAAAATCATATGCAGTGATATATAAGAGTCGCTCTGTTTATTCCTAATCAATATTCTTATCAGATATCTGTAATCCTGTAAACCGATCGTTTCATTCATTTTATTAATTATTTGATTAAAATCACCATAAAGTTATAAAATAAATCATTGCCCCCCAGGAATAAAATACAGAACTCACATCAATACTCATCCTATCTCCAGCATTGTACCCCACAGACCCCAAAGAGGGAATTATCACTTAATGAAGGCGAAATTCACTAGCCAATCATGTGCAAAGAAGTTTTGCTGGCACATGATTGGATGATTGATGTCAGAGTCAGTGAAAATTCTCTTTCCATATTGGACATTCTCTACTCCTTTATTAAAGTTGTGACCATCCAATGTTATAGACACGTTCCAATCCAGCGATAACTATGCCCCGGTGTTCCGTCAGATTAGGCGACCCATCAGAATTTGTAACAAAAGTGATGTTCCGTCGCCGCCATCTTGGTACACCCCGCACTCCTCCGCAGTGAGAAGGCGGCAAGCGGACATCTTGTTACACCCACCGGAGTCTTGAATTTCACAAGTTATTATAAAAGTAAGCTGATCTTATATGATGAAGTTCAGTATTTAGAAATCCGTCGGACTGTTTAGATGCTGAATTTTAAAAGCAGCGGAGAGCCTGCCGATCGCACAGGTTTGCTAATCTGACAGAACACCGCTCAAATATCAACATCTAAACAGTCCGACGGATTTCTAAATACTGAACTTCACTATATAAGATCAGCTTACTATTAAAATTACTTGTGAAATTCAAAAATCCGGTGGGTGTAACAAGATGTCCGCTCGCCGCCTTCTCACTGTATCCTTACTGTGGAGGAGTGCGGGGTGTAGCAAGATGGCGGCAACAGAACGTCACTTCCATTACAAATTCTGACGGGTCGCCTAATCTGACGAAACACCGGCACCATGACTGCATTGCTTACTTAATTAAGTGATTTTTCTTACATTGTTACAAAGATAAAAACATCCTGATAGTGGGGGGGCGGAGTTACAGGATACTGTGCAGATACACTGTGTGCCTGTATTCCAGAGTCTGTTCTGCCTGAGGTAAGACGCAGGCTGTGATTGGTCAGAGGGCATAGTGGCTGAACAAACTACCCATTCCAGACATGACATGGATATGATCATCATGTATAAATACATAAGGGGGATATGATCTCCATGTATAAATACATAAGGGGGATATGATCTCCATGTATAAATACATAAGGGGGATATGATCACCATGTATAAATACATAAGGGGGATATGATCTCCATGTATAAATACATAAGGGGGATATGATCTCCATGTATAAATACATGAGGGGGGATATGATCTCCATGTATAAATACATAAGGGGGATATGATCTCCATGTATAAATACATGAGGGGGGATATGATCACCATGTATAAATAAATAAGGGGGGGTATGATCTCCATGTATAAATACATAAGGGGGGATATGATCACCATGTATAAATACATAAGGGGGGATATGATCACCATGTATAAATACATAAGGGGGATATGATCACCATGTATAAATAAATAAGGGGGGGTATGATCTCCATGTATAAATACATAAGGGGGGATATGATCTCCATGTATAAATACATAAGGGGGATATGATCACCATGTATAAATACATAGGGGGGATATGATCTCCATGTAGAAATATATAAGGGGGATATGATCTCCATGTATAAATACATAAGAGGGGTATGATCTCCATGTATAAATACATAAGGGGGACATGATCACCATGTGTAAATACATAAGGGGGATATGATCTCCATGTATAAATACATAAGGGGGGATATGATCTCCATGTATAAATACATAAGGGGGATATGATCATAATGTAGAAATACATAAGGGGGGATATGATCTCCACGTATAAATACATGAGGGGGGATATGATCTCCATGTATAGATATATAAGGGGGGATATGATCACTATCTATGAATACATAAGGGGGATATGATCTCCATGTATAAATACATGAGGGGGGATATGATCACCATGTATAAATACATAAGGGGGATATGATCTCCATGTATAAATACATAAGGGGGGATATGATCTCCATGTATAAATACATGAGGGGGGATATGATCACCATGTATAAATACATAAGGGGGATATGATCACCATGTATAAATACATAAGGGAGGATATGATGAACATGTATAAATACATAGGGGGGATATGATCACCATGCATAAATACATAAGGGGGGATATGATCTCCATGTAAAATATATAAGGGGGGGTATGATGACCATGTATAAATACATAAGGGGGATATGATCACCATGTATAAATACATAGGGGGATATGATCTCCATGTAGAAATATATGAGGGGGGATATGATCTCCATGTATAAATACATGAGGGGGATATGATCTCCATGTATAAATACATAAGGGGGATATGATCACCATGTATAAATACATAAGGGGGATATGATCTCCATGTATAAATACATAAGGGGGGATATGATCACCATGTATAAATACATAAGGGGGATATGATCTCCATGTATAAATACATAAGGGGGATATGATCACCATGTATAAATACATAAGGGGGATATGATCTCCATGTATAAATACATAAGGGGGGATATGATCACCATGTATAAATACATAAGGGGGATATGATCACCATGTATAAATACATAAGGGGGATATGATCTCCATGTATAAATACATAAGGGGGGATATGATCACCATGTATAAATACATAAGGGGGATATGATCTCCATGTATAAATACATAAGGGGGGATATGATCTCCATGTATAAATACATGAGGGGGGATATGATCACCATGTATAAATACATAAGGGGGATATTATCTCCATGAATACATACATAGGGGGGATATGATCACCTTGTATAAATACATAAGGGGAGATATGATCACCATGTATAAATACATAAGGGGGGGGGTATGACCACCATGTATAAATACATAAGTGAGATAATATCTCCATGAATAAATACATAAAGGGGATATTATCACAATGTATAAATACATAAGGAGGATATGATCTCCATGTATAAATACATAAGGGGGGATATGATAAAAATGTATAAATACATAAGGGGGATATAATCTCCATGTATAAATACATAAGGGGGGATAAGATCACCATGTATAAATACATAAGGGGGATATGATCACCATGTATAAATACATAAGGGGGATATGATCACCATTTATAAATACATAAGGGGGATATAATCTCCATGTATAAATACATAAGGGGGATATGATCACCATGTAAAAATACATAGGGGGGATATGATCACTATGTATAAATACATAAGGGGGATATGATCTCCATGTATAAATACATAAGGGAGGATATGATCTCCATGTATAAATACATGAGGGGGGATATGATGAACATGCATAAATACATAAGGGGGGATATGATCTCCATGTATAAATACATAAGGGGGATATGATCACCACGTATAAATACATAGGGGGATATGATCTCCATGTAGAAATATATGAGGGGGGATATGATCTCCATGTATAAATACATAAGGGGGATATGATCTCCATGTATAAATACATAAGGGGGATATGATCTCCATGTATAAATACATAAGGGGGATATGATCTCCATGTATAAAATCCATAAGGGGACATGATCACCATGTATAAATACATAAGGGGGATATGATCTCCAGGTATAAATACATAAGGGGGGGATAAGATCACCATGTATAAATACATAAGGGGGGTATGATCTCCAGGTATAAATACATAAGGGGGATATGATCTCCATGTATAGATATATAAGGGGGGATATGATCACTATCTATGAATACATAAGGGGGATATGATCTCCATGTATAAATACATAAGGGGGGATATGATCACGATGTATAAATACATAAGGGGGATATGATCACCATGTATAAATAAATAAGGGGGGATATGATCTCCATGTATAAATACATCAGGGGGGATATAATCTCCATGTATAAATACATAAGGGGGATATTATCTCCATGAATAAATACATAAGGGGGGATATGATCACCATGTATAAATACATAAGGGGGATATTATCTCCATGAATAAATACATAAGGGGAATATGATCACAATTTATAAATACATAAGGGGATATGATCTCCATGTATAAATACATAAGGAGGATATGATCACCATGCATAATTACATAAGGGGGGATATGATCTCCATGTAAAAATACATAAGGGGGGATATGATGACCATGTATAAATACATAGGGGGGATATGATGACCATGTATAAATACATAGGGGGATATGATCTCCATGTAGAAATATATAAGGGGGATATGATCTCCATGTAGAAATATATAAGGGGGATATGATCTCCATGAATAAATACATAAGGGGGATATGATCACCATGTAGAAATATATAAGGGGGATATGATCTCCATGTATAAATACATAAGGGGGATATGATCTCCATGTATAAATATATCAGGGGATATGATCTCCATGTTTAAATACATAAGGGGGACATGATCACCATGCATAAATACATAAGGGGGATATGATCTCCAGGTATAAATACATAAGGGGGGATAAGATCACCATGTATAAATACATAAGGGGGGTATGATCTCCATGTATAAATACATAAGGGGGGGACATGATCTCCATGTATAAATACATAAGGGGGATATGATCATAATGTAGACATACATAAGGGGGGATATGATCATAATGTAGAAATACATAATGGGGATATGATCTCCACGTATAAATACATGAGGGGGGATATGATCTCCATGTATAGATATATAAGGGGGGATATGATCACTATCTATGAATACATAAGGGGGATATGATCTCCATGTATAAATACATAAGGGGGGATATGATCACCATGTATAAATACATAAGGGGGATATGATCACCATGTATAAATACATAAGGGGGGATATGATCACCATGTATAAATACATAAGGGGGATATGATCACCATGTATAAATACATAAGGGGGATATGATCTCCATGTATAAATACATAAGGGGGATATGATCACCATGTATGAATACATAAGGGGGAATATGATCACCATTTATAAATACATAAGGGGGGATATGATCTCCATGTATAAATACATAAGGGGGGATATGATCTTCATGTATAAATACATAAGGGGGGATATGATCACCATGTATAAATACATAAGGGGGATATTATCTCCATGAATAAATACATAAGGGGGATATTATCACAATGTATAAATACATAAGGGGATATGATCTCCATGTATAAATACATAAGGGGGGATATAATCTCCATGTATAAATACATAAGGGGGGATATGATGATCACCATGTATAAATACATAGGAGAGATATGATCACCATGTATAAATGCATAAGTGGGGATATGATCACCATGTATAAAAACATAAGTGGGTATGATCACCATGTATAAATACATAAGGGGGATATGATCACCATGTATAAATACATAAGGGGGATATAATCTCCATGTATAAATACATAAGGGGGGATATGATCACCATGTAAAAATACATAGGGGGAATATGATCACCATGTATAAATACATAAGGGGGGATATGATCACTATGTACAAATACATAAGGGGGATATGATCTCCATGTATAAATACATAAGGGGGGATATGATCTCCATGTATAAATACATAAGAGGGATATTATCTCCATGAATAAATACATAAGGGGGATATGATCACAATGTATAAATACATAAGGAGGATATGATCTCCATGTATAAATACATAAGGGGGATATGATCACTTGTATAAATACATAGGGGGGATTTGATCACCATGTATAAATACATAGGGGGGATATGATCACCATGTATAAATATATAAGGGGGATATGATGACCATGTATAAATACATAAGGGGGATATGATCACCATGTATAAATACATAGGGGGGATATGATCTCCATGTAGAAATATATAAATGGGGATATGATCTCCATGTATAAATATATAAGGGGGATATGATCTCCATGTATAAATACATAAGGGGGGATATGATCACCATGTATAAATACATAAGGGGGATATGATCTCCATGTATAAATACATAAGGGGGACATGATCACCATGTATAAATACATAAGGGGGATATGATCTCCAGGTATAAATACATAAGGGGGGGATAAGATCACCATGTATAAATACATAAGGGGGGTATGATCTCCATGTATAAATACATAAGGGGGGATGTGATCTCCATGTATAAATACATAAAGGGGATATGATCATAATGTAGAAATACATAAGGAGGGATATGATCATAATGTAGAAATACATAAGGGGGATATGATCTCCACGTATAAATACATGAGGGGGGATATGATCTCCATGTATAGATATATAAGGGGGGATATGGTCACTATCTATGAATACATAAGGGGGATATGATCTCCATGTATAAATAAATAAGGGGGATATGATCACCATGTATAAATACATAAGGGGGGATATGATCTCCATGTATAAATACATAAGGGGGGATATGATCTCCATGTATAAATACATGAGGGGGGATATGTTCACCATGTATAAATACATAAGGGGGATATGATCACCATGTATAAATACATAAGGGGGATATGATCACAATGTATAAATACATAAGGAGGATATGATCTCCATGTATAAATACATATGGGGATATGATCTCCATGTATAAATACATGAGGGGGGATATGATCTCCATGTATAAATACATAAGGGGGACATGATCTCCATGTATAAATACATAAGGGTGGATATGATTTCCATGTATAAATACATAAGGGGGATATGATCACTATGTTCAAATACATAAGGGGGATATGATCTCCATGTCTAAATACATAAGGGGGATCTGATCACCATGTATAAATACATAAGGGGGATATGATCACCATTTATAAATACATAAGGGGGATATGATCTCCATGTATAAATACATAAGGGGGGATATGATCACCATGTATAAATACATAAGGGGGATATGATCACCATGTATAAATACATAGAGGGTATATGATCTCCATGTATAAATATATAAGGGGGGATATGATCTCCATGTATAAATACATAAAGGGGGATATGATCTCCATGTATAAATACATAAGGGGGATATGCTGACTATGTATAAATACATAAGGGTGGATATGATCTCCATGTATAAATACATAAAGGGGATATAATCTCCATGTATAAATACATAAGGGGGGATATGATCTCCATGTATAAATACATAAGGGGGATATGATCTCCATGTATAAATACATAAAGGGGGATGTGATCACTATGTATAAATACATAAGGGGGATATGATCTCCATGTATAAATACATAGGGGGGATATGATAAAAATGTATAAATACATAAGGGGGATATGATCTCCATGTATAAATACATAAGGGGGATATGCTCACCATGTATAAATACATAAGGAGGATATAATCTCCATGTATAAATACATAAGTGGGTATGATCACCATGTATAAATACATAAGGGGGATATGATCTCCATGTATAAATACATAAGGGGGGATATGATCACCATGTATAAATACATAAGGGGGATATGATCTCCATGTATTAATACATAAGGGGGGATATGATCACCATGTATAAATACATAAGGGGGATATGATCACCATTTATAAATACATAAGGGGGATATAATCTCCATGTATAAATACATGAGGGGGGATATGATCACCATGTAAAAATACATAAGGGGGATATCATCTCCATGTATAAATACATAGGGGGGATATGATAAAAATGTATAAATACATAAGTGGGTATGATCACCATGTATAAATACATAAGGGGGATATGATCTCCATGTATAAATACATAAGGGGGGATATGATCACCATGTATAAATACATAAGGGGGATATGATCTCCATGTATTAATACATAAGGGGGGATATGATCACCATGTATAAATACATAAGGGGGATATGATCTCCATGTATAAATACACAAGGGGGATATGATCTCCATGTATAAATACATAAGGGGGATATGATCTCCATATATAAATACATAAAGGAGGATGTGATCTCCATGTGTAAATATGTAAGGGAGGGTATGACGTCCATGTATAAATACATAGGGGGATATGATCACCATGTATAAATACATAAGGGAGGATATGATCTCCATGTATAAATACGTAAGGGGGGATATGATGAACATGTATAAATACATAGGGGGGATATGATCACCATGCATAAATACATAAGGGGGGATATGATCTCCATGTATAAATACATAAGGGGGATATGATCACCATGTATAAATACATAAGGGGGATATGATCACCATGTATAAATACATAAGGGGGATATGATCTCCAGGTATAAATACATAAGGGGGGATAAGATCACCATGTATAAATACATAAGGGGGGTATGATCTCCATGTATAAATACATAAGGGGGGATATGATCACCATGTATAAATACATAAGGGGGATATGATCTCCATGTATAAATACATAAGGGGGTATGATCTTCATGTATAAATACATAAGGGGGGATATGATCTCCATGTATAAATACATAAGGGGGATATGATCTCCATGTATAGATATATAAGGGGGGATATGATCACTATCTATGAATACATATAGGGGATATGATCTCCATGTATAAATACATAAGGGGGATATGATCACCATGTATAAATATATATAAGGGGGATATGATCACCATGTATAAATAAATAAGGGGGGATATGATCTCCATGTATAAATACATAAGGGGGGGATATGATCTCCATGTATAAATACATAAGGGGGGATATGATCACCATGTATAAATACATAAGGGGGATATTATCTCCATGAATAAATACATAAGGGGGATATGATCATAATTTATAAATACATAAGTAGGATATGATCTCCATGTATAAATACATAAGGGAATATGATCTCCATGTATAAATACATAAGGAGGATATAATCACCATGTATAAATACATAAGGGGGGATATGATCTCCATGTATAAATACATAAGGGGGGATATGATGACCATGTATAAATACATAGGGGGGATATGATCACCATGTATAAATACATAAGGGGGATATGATCTCCATGTATAAATACATAGGGTGGATATGATCTCCATGTAGAAATATATAAGGGGGATATGATCTCCATGTATAAATACATAAGGGGGATATGATCTCCATGTATAAATATATCAGGGGATATAATCTCCATGTATAAATACATAAGGGGGACATGATCACCATGCATAAATACATAAGGGGGATATGATCTCCAGGTATAAATACATAAGGGGGGGATAAGATCACCATGTATAAATACATAAGGGGGGTATGATCTCCATGTATAAATACATAAGGGGGGATGTGATCTCCATGTATAAATACATAAGGGGGATATGATCATAATGTAGAAATACATAAGGGGGGATATGATCATAATGTAGAAATACATAAGGGGGATATGATCTCCACGTACAAATACATGAGGGGGGATATGATCTCCATGTATAGATATATAAGGGGGGATATGATCTCCATGTATAAATACATAAGGTTGGATATGATCACCATGTATAAATACATAAGGGGGATATGATCACCATGTATAAATACATAAGGGGGATATGATCTCCATGTATAAATACATAAGGGGGGATATGATCTCCATGTATAAATACATGAGGGGGGATATGATCACCTTGTATAAATACATAAGGGGAGATATGATCACCATGTTTAAATACATAAGGGGGATATGATCTCCATGTATAAATACATAAGGGGGATATAATCTCAATGTATAAATACATAATGGGGAGATATGATCACCATTTATAAATACATAAGGGGGGATATGATCTCCATGTATAAATACATGAGGGGGGATATGATCTCCATGTATAAATACATAAGGGGGATATGATCACCATGTTTAAATACATAAGGGGGATATGATCTCCATGTATAAATACATAAGGGGGATATAATCTCCATGTATAAATACATAATGGGGAGGTATGATCACCATGTTTAAATACATAAGGGGGATATGATCTCCATGTCTAAATACATAAGGGGGATCTGATCACCATGTATAAATACATAAGGGGGGTATGACCACCATGTATAAATACATAAGGGGGATATGATCTCCATATATTAATACATAAGGGGGGATATGATCTCCATGTATTAATACATAAGGGGGGATATGATCACCATGTATAAATACAGAAGGGGGATATGATCACCATTTATAAATACATAAGGGGGGATATGATCTCCATGTATAAATACATAAGGGGGATATGATAAAAATGTATAAATACATAAGGGGGATATGATCTCCATGTATAAATACATAAGGGGGATATGATCTCCATGAATAAATACATAAGGGGGATATTATCACAATGTATAAATACATAAGGAGGATATGATCTCCATGTATAAATGCATAAGGGGGGATATGATCACCATTTATAAATACGTAGGGGGATATGATCTCCATGTATAAATGCATAAGGGGGATATGATCACCATGTATAAATACATAAGGGGGGATATGTTCACTATGTATAAATACATAAGGGGTGATATGTTCTCCATGTATAAATACATAAGAGGGGATATGATCACCATGTATAAATACATAAGGGGGATATGATCTCCATGTATAATACATAAGGGGGATATGATCTCTATGTATAAATACATGAGGGGGGATATGATCTCTATGTATAAATACATGAAGGGGGATATGATCTCTATGTATAAATACATAAGGGGGATATGATCTTCATTTATAAATACATAAGGGGGATATGATCACCATGTATAAATACATAGGGGGAATATGATCACCATGTATAAATACATGAGGCGGATATGATCTCCATGTATAAATATATAAGGGGGATATGATCTCCATGTATAAATGCATTAGGGGGATATGATCACCATGTATAAATACATAAGGGGGGATATGATCTCCATGTATAAACACATAGGGGGGGAAATGATCACCATGTAAAAATACATAAGGGGGATATGATCTCCATGTATAAATACATTAGGGGGATATTGTCACTAGAGTTGGACCGAACTCCCCCTCGTTCGGTTTGCACCTGAACTCTCGAACATCACAAAAGTTCAGACCTGAACCGCAAACCCTATTAAAGTCTATGGGAGCTAAACTTGAAAAATCAAAAGTCCCCATTCTGAAGGCTTATATGCAAGTTATTGGCCATAAAAAGGGTATGGGCCGGGTACTGCCCTGGGGGACATGTACCAATGCAAAAAATGTTTTTTAAAAAGATCGCTTTTAAAGGAGCAGTGATTTTAATGATGCTTAAAGTGAAACTTAAACCCAATTGAGCATCTCTAGAGAGACCTGAAAATGTCTGTCCACCAACGTTTACCATCCAACCCGACAGAACTGGAGAGGATCTGCAACAAGGAATGGCAGAGGATCCCCAAATCTAGGTGTGAAATACTTGTTGCGCCTTTCCCAAAAAGACTCATGGCTGTATTAGATCAAAAGGGTGCTTCTACTAAATACTGAGCAAAGGGTCTGAATACTTAGTACCATGTGATATTTCAGTATTTCTTTCTTAATAAGTCTGCAAAAATGTCAACAATTCTGTGTTTTGCTTACAATATGGGGTGCTGTGTGTACATTAATGAGGGAAAAAAATGAACTTAAAGTGGGGTTCCACCCAAAAAAAAAAAACTACATGAAAAATTAAAAAAAAAATACAAAAAAAATTTGGATATTTTTTTTAACTTACCTCTAAATGCCTGTTGCTAGGTGGTCCCTCGTAGTCTGCCTCTTCCAGTGCCTGGGCTGGTGACATCACTTCCCCCTCGGGACAGGAAGGGCTCAGCTCTGCTCCCTCCCTCCTGTCAATCATCTGGGACCCATTACAGGTCCCAGGTGACTGAGCGGCCAATCACGACGCACAGCGCCGCTCGCTACTACACTTCTGGTGATGTACACAATACAGTGCACCCGTAGTGCAGTTGCTACTACTTTTCTGGTGGTGTACACAGTATCTAATACAGTGTAGTTTGGTGTTGCAAAACAAAATATACATCATGTCCAGAAGGCCACCAAGGAGAGGCAGACGCTCACAGGCCACTAAAAGAGGGCAAGCAGGCTCTGTGTCTACAGTCAACAGTGCTGGTCGTGGACATGGTGCATCCTCTGCACGTGGGGCACGCTTGTCCTATTTTTCTACTGCTGGCCATGTTATTGAGCCAGAACATGCAGAAGAGTTGGTGGAGTGGATAACAAAGCAGTCCTCATCCTCTGTAACCCAGGCTCAGAGTAGTTTGCCTTCTAATGCAGTTGACAAAGCAGCCTATTCCACCGGCTCCTTGTCCACAGTCACTCCTTCCGTAGCCCCACCATCATGCGCGGAGGAGACCCCCGAACTATTCGACCACAGTGTCAGGTACATGCTGCAGGAGGACGCACAGCGATTTGAAAGCGCCAATGATAGTACCCAGGTTGAGGAAGGGAGTAACAAGAGCCTAGAGAGAGGGGGTGCCCAAGAAGGTCAAGAAACTGGTAGTCATGTTCCCCCAGCTGCAGCATACTGCCAAGTTTTCTCCAGTGATGAGGAGGGAGGGGATGATGAGGTCACTGACTCTACTTGGGTGCCTGATAGAAGAGAGGAGGAGGAGGAGGAGCCACATCTCCAGTGAGGCAGGTTGCCATCCAGGGGGCAGCTTAAGGGCAGCCACCATATTGCATCACACTGCAGAGCTAAGCAGGTGCAGGGCGCTGTTGACTCCCTGCATATTTTGAAAAGTTCTTTGGTGTGGGCCTTTTTTGACACGTGTGCAGCAGATCGCACAATTGCTGTTTGCAACATATTCTGAAACATATCAAGCGTGGCCAAAACAGCAGCCGCTTGGGCACCACATGCTTGACCAGACATAGATGACCTCCCATGCAGTCCATTGTCAACAGCACTTAAAAGACCCACATGAAAGAACAAGGTGGACCTCTCCTTGCTCCTCATCAGCTGGGATCTCAAACCCCACTATACCTCCAGTCCTCTCAGAAACCTGCACTGAGAGGAATGAAGGTATAGAAATAGGTGTCCCACATACTTGCGGCCAATCTGCTAGCGGTACATCAACATCTGATTTTAGCAGGCAAATTTCCCTACCCCAGTTGCTAAACCGTCGAAAGAAATTTGGTCCCAGCCATCCACATGCTCAGCGTCTGAATGCTAGCTTGGCCAAATAAATAGCACTGCAACTGCTGCCTTTTCAGCTGGTAGACTCTGCCGCCTTTCATTAATTTGTAGAATGTGCGGTACCTTGGTGGCAGGTTCCCAAACGCCATTTTTTTTCACGAAAGGCCATTCCGGCTCTCTACCAGCATGTGGAAGGCAATGTCTTGCCCTCGTTGGACAGGGCGGTCAGCAGTAAGGTGCATATTACCGCTGACTCATGGTCCAGCAGGCATGGACAGGCACATTACCTTTCTTTCACGGCGCACTGGGTAACTCTGCTGGCAGCCAGGGCTGGACTGGGACAAAAATTTGGCCCTGGACTTCACCCAGACTGGCCCACTTTGACAGGTCTCTCCCATGCCGGCTTGCCACCCAAGCCCCCCCCCCCCACTAGCTATTAGCCGTTTTACATTATTTCTCTTATAGGCAGTATCAGTGGGGAAGCTAGACATTATTTCACCTGGGGCAAAGAATCAGTTTGGCGCCCTCCCCCCAATGAAACAAGATTAGGCAGGAAAGTGAGGCCGCCCTCCTTCCAGATCGTATGATGAGCTTCTAAGTGTTGACTCCTGAGCATCATGTCTGTATTCAGGCGCGCTGCATAACTAGCCAGGGAGAGGAGGTGAGCACTGCGGGGGGGGGGACAGAGGACTGGAGGGAGGCAGCGGTCCACTGTCACTGAAATCGGCCCACTGAGCCATCGGCCCACCGGGAAACTCCCTGTAGTCCCAATGGCCAGTACATGCCTGCTGGCAGCTGGGAAGGATGCAGGACAGTGTTCAGTTTTGTTGGAGCTTTGTTCCGCTACCACACCTACAAAATGCTAGTAGTAGTGATTCTGACACAGCTCTCTCCCCCCTCCTCTTCTTCTTCCTCTATGGCCTCTTCCTCTGCAGATTTGTTCTCTGAACCAGGGATGCTCTGTAGGCCTTCAAGGGGCTACTCAAGCACTCAGGCAAAAAGATGCCATGCGGTGCTTGAGTTGGTCTGCTTAGGGGACAGGAGCCACACTGGGGCATAGATCCTGGCAGCTCTGCAGGGGCAGGCTCAGAGGTGGTTGATGCCACACCAGCTTCAGCCATGAATGGTTGTATGCGACAATGGCACCAACCTCCTCTCCGCCCTCTGACATGTACACTTGACTCATATTCCCTGTTTGGCTCACGTCCTAAATTTGGTGGTACAGCAGTTCTTGAGCAGGTACCCGGGCTTTCAGGATCTCCTGAGGCAGGCAGGAAAGTCTGTGGTCATTTCCGACGGTCATATAATGCCAGTGCTTGGCTGGCTGACCTTCAAAGGGAATGCAACCTGCCCAAGAACCGCCTCGTTTGTGACATGCCCACCAGGTGGAACTCAATGTTGGCAATGCTGGAGCGGCTGCACACGCAGCAGAGGGCAATTAATGAGTACCTGTGTGAGTATGGCACCAGGACAGGGTCAGGGGAGCTGGGCTTTTTTTCGCCACACCAGTGGCTACTAGGGATGAGCTTTATGTTCGGGTCAAACATGAGTTTGAATCGAACATTGGCTGTTCGCCCGTTAGCCGAATAGCGAACAATTTGGGGTGTTTGCGCCAAATTCAAAAGCCGCGGAACACCCTTTAAAAGTCTATGGGATAAATCAAAAGTGATAATTTTAAAGGTTAATATGCAAGTTACTGTCATAAAAAGTGTTTGGGGACCCGGGTCCTGCCCCAGGGGACATGGATCAATGCAAAAAAAGTTTTAAAAACTGACGTTTTTTCAGGAGCAGTGATTTTAATAATGCTTAAAGTGAAACAATAAAAGTGAAATATTCCTTTAAATTTTGTACCTAGGGGGTGTCTATAGTATGCCTGTAAGGTAGCGCATGTTTCCTGTGTTTAGAACAGTCCCTGAACAAAATGACATCTATAAAGGAAAAAATGTAATTTCAAACTACTTGCCGCTATAATGAATTGTCGGGTCTCAGCAATACAGATAAAAGTAATTGAAAAAATCGGCATGGCATTCCCTCACAGTCCATTACCAGGCCCTTTGGGTCTGGTATAAATATTAAGGGGAACCCCAAACCAAAATGTAAAAAAAAAAATGCGTGGGGGTCCCCCCAAATTTTATACCAGGGGGTAGCCCCCAAAGCACCTTGTCCCCTTGTTGATGGGGACAAGGGCCTCATTCCCACAACCTTTGCCCGGTGGTTGTCCCAAGCCGTGTCTTGTAATTTTTACCAGTTTGATACTTTTTTGTGAAATGGTAGGGGTACATTTGTACCCGTTACCATTTCACACAGGGGGGAAACTCGGGATCTGGGGGTCCACTTGTTAAAGGGGGCTTCCAGATTCCGATAAGCCCCCGCCCGCAGACCCCCACAACCACCAGGCAAGGGTTCTGGGGATGAGGCCCTTGTCCCCATCAACATGGGGACAAGGTGCTTTGGGAGGCTACCCCAAAGCACCTTCCGCATGTTGAGGGCATGTGGCCTGGTATGGTTCAGGAGGCACTCCCCCCTTTTCCTGCGGCCTGCCAGGTTGCATGCTTGGATAAAGGTCTGGTATGGATTTTTAGGGGGACCTCCACGCCATTTTTAAAAAAAAATTTGGCGCAGGGTTCCCCTTAATATCCATTCCAGACCTGAAGGGCCTGGTATGGAATTTGGGGGGACCCCCATGCAATTTCTTTTTAAAATTTTTGCACGGGGTTCCCCTTAATTTTCTTACCAGACCCAAAGGGCCTGGTAATGGACTGTGGGGGAATCCCATGTCATTTTTTCAATGACTTTTATCTGTATTGCCGGGACTGACAATTCATTATAGCCGCGAGTAGTTTTAAATGACTTTTTCCTTTAGAAATGTAATTTTGTGCAGGGACTGTTCTAAACACGGGAAACATGCGCCCCTTTACAGACATACTATAGACACCCACCAGGTACAAAATTTAAAGGAATATTTCACTTTTATTGTTTCACTTTAAGCATTATTAAAATCACTGCTCCCGAAAAAACGGCCGTTTTTAAAACTTTTTTTGCATTAATACATGTCCCCTGGGGCAAGACCCAGGTCCCCAAACACTTTTTTATGACAATAACTTGCATATAAGCCTTTAAAATGAGCACTTTTGATTATTCATGTTCGTGTCCCATAGACTTTAACGGTGTTCGCGTGTTTGAACAAATTTTTTTCCTGTTCGTATGTTCTGCTGCGAACAGAACCGGGGGTGTTCGGCTCATTCCTAGTGGCTACTGATCAAGGATGCATGCACTGTCCTGTCACCATTTGAGGAGGATGGTGAGCAGTGACAGTGCATGCATCAGTGATACTGTCCCTCTTGTCTTCCTGTTGGAGCACACGCTTCATGGAATAATGGACAGGGCACTTGAGGCAGAACAGTGAGAGAAAGAAGAGGACTTCCTTACCTCTCAAGGCCCCCTTTATGCAGATTGTATTCCTGCGGGCCTGCTGATCACACAGGAAGAAGAAGAGGGGGAGGAGGATTGTGTCAGCATGGAGGTGGAAGATAACACTCAGCATCAGCAGCAGTCTTCAAGGGATCGTTTTCAGCCCCCAGAAACCCATGGAGTTGTATGTGGCTGGGAGGAGGTGGTTGAGGATCATGTGATGCTTAGTGACCCAGAGGACTCAGGATTGAATGCCTCTGCAAACTTACACTGCATGGCCTCCCTGATCCTGCAAAGCCTGCAAAAAGACCATAGGATTCATGGTATCAAGGGGAGGGACCATTATTGGCTGGCAAGCCTTCTTGATCCATGTTACAAGGGTAAGGTTGCAGAACTCATCCAGCCTTCGCAGAGGCAGCAGAGGATGAAACATCTTCAGGAGGCCTTGCAGAAAGGTTTGTGCAATGTATTTCCAGAGCCTGGGAGGTTACAACTTCCTGGTGCTAGACAACGTGCTGCTGAGGCTTTGTTCAGTCACAGAAAGAGCGGTGTAAAAGGTGGTCGGCTGAGTGCCTTCACACAATTCTTCAGTCCTCAGCGCCAAGGTCTGATTGGTTCCAGCAACCATCGCCATTGTCTAAATTGCATGGTGCAGGAATATCTAGGGGCAAGATCAGACTTGGAGACCTTTCCAACAGAACATCAACTGGGTCCTGGGTCTTGAGAATGGACCACTGGCCAGAGCTTGCTTTGTTGATCGGCCTACATTCATAAAAATTAATAAGTCTTGGATCACCAGCTACCAAGCACCTGATGCTGATGTAACTGATTGATTTTTCTATGGATGTGGGATCCCTTGAAGACTGCATATGCTGAGTCACTATCCTATTATGCTGAGTGACTATACTATTCCTCCTCAATCTTCATGATGATAGCTTCTAAGAGTATTTTAGGTTCAGGGGAACCACCACCACTGCCTAAGGTCCAAGTTTTCTGCCCCTGTTTAACAGGAGCGTGTAATTACAATTTTTGATCTATTATTTAACAGCAGGGCTCATTCCTGCGCTCAACAAGAGTATCTGTGAGGGGTTGCAGTGTTGTGGCACCACCACCGCCTAAGGCCCAATTTTTCTGCCTCTGTCTCACAGGGGCATGTAATTACAATTCTTGATACAATATTTTACAGCAGGGCCCATTCCAGTGCCCACCAAGAGTAACTGTGAGGGCTTACAGTGTTCTGGTACCACCTACACCTAAGGCCCAATTTTCCACAGAGTATATAGGGCAGGCCGTATAGTATATACAGGCGGTCCCCTATTTTCAAACATCTGACTTATAAATGACTCCTACTTACAAACGGAGGGAGACAACAGGAAGTGGGAGGAAATCTACGCCTAGGAAGGGAAATTCTCTCCTCTAAGAGTTAATATGGGAAAAAGGCGTCTCCACTGATGCTTTATCACCAATCCTTGTTTCCCTAACAGCCCAAAATTTTCAAAATCCAATTCTCATTGGGACAGAAAGTGAGGTGAAATCTTCTGAACAGGGCCACAGACCAGCAAAACAAATGTTACAGGAGAGATAACCCTTCCCTATGCTATCCAAAAAGCTTAAAAATAGATTTTTTGGCTGGAGCTACACTTAAAAAATGTACCTGTTCCAAATTACAAACAGATACAACTTAAGAACAAACCTACAGTCCCTATCTTGTTTGTAACCCGGGGACTTCATGTATACTGCTGTTCAGAGTATATAGGGCCTGGGGGCCCCACGCCTTTTCTTTGTAATTTGGGTGCGGGGTTCCCCTTAATATCCATACCAGACCCAAAGGGCCTGGTAATGGACTGGGAGTGGGGTTACCCATGTCGTTTTTCTCAATGATTTCCATCCATATTGCCTGGACCCGACATTACATTACAGCTGCAAGCAGTTGTTTGACTTTTAATTACTTTTATTCCTTTAGGAATGTGATTTTGTGCAGGGACTGAATGAATAAATGATTGAATGAATAAATGAATGATTTGTAAAGCGCTGCAAATGCGAACTGAATCGCCTCAAGGTGCTAATGCGTTTGGTGTCTGAGCAGCTTCTTAGAAGAGGAAGGTTTTTAGTTTTTTCCTAAAGGCCAGATGGTTTTCTTCCATGCGGATTTGAGTCGGAAGAGTATTCCATAGCCGAGGTCCCTGGACTGCAAATCTGCGTTCTCCCCTTGCTTTGTAGTGGTATTTGGGAACGAGGAGGAGGTTTTGGTTGGATAATCGCAGATTGCGATTGGGTGTGTAGTGTTTTATTTTCTCTCAGAGGTATTGAGGGGCGTTACCTTGTATGCATTTGTGGGTGAGGCAGAGGGACTTTAATGTGATCCGATTCTTTATCGTTAGCCAATGTAGGCTGCTCAGGGATGGGGAGATGGACTCCCAGGTTTTTTTTCCTGTTAGCAGTTTTGCCGCCGCGTTTTGAATGGGCTGTAGGCTCGCAAGCTGATATTGGGGTAAGCCTATGTAGAGTGAGTTTGCGTAGTCAAGACAGGAATTGATGATTGTTCCAACTACTGCTGCTTTGTCCTTTTCTGGGATAAAGGGAATGAGTCTGCATAGCAGGCGGAGGAGATGGTGAGATCCGCTGACTACTGATCCTATTTGTGCATCCATTGTCATTTCCGAGTCAAAGATAACTCCGAGACTCTTGGCTTTGGTGCTTGGGGAGATGGTCTGTCCAAAGATGGTGGGAGGTATCCATGGAGTCTTGGTTTTGGGATTTTGGTTAGCGTTTAGGAGGAGAAGTTCTGTTTTTGACCCGTTGAGTTTGAGGGAACTGATGGTCATCTATCAAAGTAAGACATTGCTCTAGTTGATGATGGTGGTCTTTTTGTCCGGTGATGCAAAAGTAGATTTGGGTATCGTCAGCGTATGAGTGGAAGCAGAGGTCTGATTTTTTGATGATTTTGAGGAGTGGGTGGATGTAGATGTTGAATAGCACTGGTGACAAAGGTGAACCCTGGGGACTCAACAGGAAAATGTCTGGGTGTCGGAGGTGAATGCTCTAAGTTTCACTGTCTGAGAGCGATTCTCTAAGAAGGATGCAAACCATTTTAGATTCAAATCTGTGGCTCCTGCAACTTCTGTGAGGCAGACAAGTAGAGTATTGTGGTCCACTGTATCAAATGCTGCACTAAGGTCTAGCAGTATCAGGAGACATGATTCTCTGTCATCTGCAGCTTCGAGGGCATCATCCCATATTTTTAGAAGTGCCGTTTCTGTGCCATGGCCTGGGCGGAAGCCTGATTGTAGAATGTCCAGAAGCTGATGTGTGTCCAGGTGGTGTTGTAACTGTTGTTCTACCGCTTTCTCCATAATCTTGGAGATGGTGTTAAGGCTTGTTATCGGTCTGCAGGGTCCTTGGGGTCGAGATTGGGTTTCTTTAGCAGGGGTTTGATGGTGCCCTGCTTGAGGGAGGTTGGCACATTCCCTTCATTGAACGACTGATTTATGAGGTGTGTTATGGTGGGAGCCAGGATGTCGGAGCATTCTTTCAGGAGTTTCGTGGGAATGATGTCATTTGGTGATGTGCTGTCTCGAAGGCTTCTCATAATGGTTTTTGTCGTGTCAGTGGTGATCGGGGTCAAGAAGAAGTCCGGCGGTTGTGTGATGTTGGTGTTGATGTCCTCTTTTTGCTTTGGTTGGGTGAGGTTGGTTGTTTTTTTCTGTTGAATAGATTTTCTGATGTTGTCGATTTTGTCGATGAAGAAATTTGATAACTCATTGCAGAATTCTTGAGTATCGTTTGCTGGGGGCTCTAAGCAGGACGAGTTCATTGACTTAGCGTCTATTTTGAAAAGTTCCCACGGCCGGCTTATGGCAGTTGAGATGATATTTGAAAAATTTTCTTTTTTGGCTATGAAGATTGCTTTGTGGTATTTCACCGTGAGTACTTTGTAGTTTGTATGGTTTTTCTTGGTAGGATTCCTTCTCCACGCTCTTTCAGCTTTTCTACGTTCCTACTTGAGTAGGGTGAGGGTGCCATTAAACCATCTTGAGTTTTTTTTGTGGATGAGTGTTCTGCGTTTTGGTGCTATTGAGTCTGCTGTTTGTAGTAGTACCTTGTTTAGGGAGTTGAATGTTTGTTCCGTTGAGAGGTTTGAGTTTAGCGATTTTGTTTTTTGTTTGATAATGTGGTTTTGAAGAGTTCAGCCTCTTCTGAGATCTGTTCCAGTGTGTTGTTGTTGCGTGTTTCTGTTTTTGGAGAGTGGTGTTAAAGGTGATTTTAAATTTTATAGCGTGGTGGTCCGTCCATGGTAGTGGTGTGTTGTCGAATATGTTGAGGTCCACATTCTGTTGGAAGATGAGGTCTAGAGTGTGTCCTGAACCATGCATAGGAGTATTTATCAGCTGTTGAAGACCTAGTTCCTCCAGTTGGTTGATGCAGGCGGTCGCAATAGGGTCTTGGGTAGAGTTTGCCCAAAGGTTGAAGTCTCCAAGTACCAGAAGGTTTTTAGTTTTCAGGGTGTGCATTGAAATAACTTCAGTGAGTGGTGTAGGGAGATTGGTCTTTGGTCCTGGTGGTCTGTAGCATAGTAATATGTGAATGGTGTCTTGGGGTGTTGTTTGAAGATGCAGGGGGAGCGTCTCCATTAAAGGCACTGAGTTCTGTGAAGTTGGTTTGGTGAAGGCAAGGTGCGATTTGAAGATCACTGCTAGGCCTCCTCCTTTTTTTCCTATTCTATGCTCGGTTAGGATACTGTAGTTCTCAGGTACCAATTCAGTTAGGACGGTATTGCAGTAGGATGTTAGCCAGCTTTCCGTAATGAAGAGGCAATCAATGTTGTTTTCGATGATGAAGTCGTGGATTTCCAGTCTGTACTTGACTGCAGATCTGGTGTTGATCAGGGCGCATGCTAGCTGTTGTCGTTGGATTGGTGTCTCCCTGTAATTGATGGTTGCTTGTAGGTTGGTCCTTAGTAATTTTTCTTTTTTTAGTCTTTTTTGAGTGGGGGTTGGTAGAGTTGAACCGGTGTTTTTAGCCTATGGAGGGCCTCCGCTGTGTACTTGAAAATGCACATGGTGAGGGCAAAAAGTTGCTGAAGGAAGAAGATGGAGGAGATGGAGGGCTGCCTAACCACCCTCCCGTTGATCCAGAGGAAGGCAAAAAAAACCCTAGCTGAGCTGGCCAATTGCTCCAGCAGAGGAAAAATTCCTTCCTGACCCCCGAGGGGCGATCGGATCCGAGGACCCTGGATCAACACTAAGGTACCCTGGTGGCTTACCTGTACCGGATGGTCCGGAGGATGATGGTGGGGGGAGGGGGGAGGGTATGGGGGGTCTGGGCACTACTTACTGGTTGGAATGGTGCTGCGGCTGGGTCTTGGAGGATTTAAGATGGGCGCTGATCAGGTCCAAAGTCTCTGGTGGTAGCCTGTGCCCACGTAGTGAGGTCCGGTGTAGAGGAGGGGGTGTTCCAGGTGTAGGGCACAGGCCTTCTGGACAGAAGTGGGTGCTGGGTGGCAGGAGCAGGGTGGCGAGTCTAATAACTAGAGAGCAGGTGATTGGACGGCGGCTGCGGTGATGCTGTCTGGAGTAGGCCAGATAGGCTTGGGGGGGACCGGGTCCCAGTGCTAACCTGCTGAGGTGGGGGACTGGGATGAGGTCCGGTGGAGGTAGTGGTTGCGGCCACACTGGGTGAACCAATATGGCCGACGGGCTGAGCCTGTGTCGTGGGCTGTCCTGATGCATGACCTCATAGGTGGCTAGGTCCTGTGGGTGGATGTTGGTGGGGTAGGTCCCGGACTACCTGCTAGGAGGTTGGGGATGAGTTCCGGGTGGAGGTGGTAGCTGCCGAGTGGGTGGACCAAGATGGCCGATGGTCAAGGCCCGAGTCATGGTGGGTGTACTGTGGTGTGGGTACTGGTCCTGGGCTAGGGGGGGTCAGCTGGAACCGAGGTCCTGGTGGGTCCTGCTGGGAAGTGTGGGGATGGTCTCCGGGCGGCTGGCAGAGTGTTGAGGCCTTGGGAGGGAGGACCAAGATGGCCGCTGGCTAGGCCCGAGCCGCGGGTGCCCGGCTGCTCGGATCCTGGTGTGGCTACCGGTCCATCAGGGTAGTGATGAGGGAGGATGGATCATAGGGCGGTACGCGGGCCTGCTGGTCGAACTGCTGAACGGCTGAGGGGAGAGAAGTGGCGGATCGGCGCTGGCCGGAGCTAGGCCGAAGCTGCGGAGTGTCCTGAAGGGGGAGGCCGAAAGCCGCGGTTTGTCCTGCGTGGAGGGCCTATGGAGCTGGCGGGCTGGCCCGCGGCTTCCAGATGACAGTGCCGCTCGGTGCACAGGTGGGGGCTCCTGTGCAGCTCCACTGGGGAGTCCGGGATGAATCCTGGAAGGCTGGAGTCCGGATGGTAGGAGATGCTAAACACGGATGTCTTCTCTCACTGACAGCAACACACAGGGACTGTTCTAAACATGGGAAAAATGCGCCACATTACAGGCATACTATAGACACCCCCCAGGCACGATATTTAAAGGAATATTTAACTTGTATTGTTTCACTTTACCCAAAAAAGGACGTTTTTAAAACTTTTTTTTGCATTGATACATGTCCCCTGGGGCAGGACCCGGGTTCCCAAAAACTTTTTATGACAATAACTTGCATATAAACCTTTAAAATTTGCACTTTTGATTTTTCACGTTCGAGTCCCATAGACTTTAACGGTGTTCGCGAGTTCGCACAAATTTTTTGTCTCTTCGCATGTTCTGTCATGAACCGAACCAGGGGGGTGTTCGGCTCATCCCGACTCATAGACCGTTGATAGATAGTTTGGAGGTGGGGGTGGGGTTTTTATTTGTATATTGTTAAGTGGCTCTATCCCATTGTTCTATTGTTTTTGTCTGCCTTGGGCACAAACTGTTATGGGATGTTCTGTACATGTTTATGTTGATTAGCTTATGTGTTCATGAAATCCATTGTTAACTTTGGCAAAATCATTTTAGTCAACTAAAATCTAATGTGTTTACTTAAATAATACATTATTTAAGCATTTCTATTGAATTTCAAAACTCATTATACACACCTGGAGTAAAAAAAAAAATCACATAATATCATGTTATTATTTATGGTTTGAACAAACTACACAGACACAGATTTAACCGTTATATAACATCTTTACTCTGTAAAACCAATTTCCATTACAAAAATTTTTTTTTTTTGAGTCACAGCTTGATTCCTTGTTATAAGTGTATGCTACATTCCTGTTGTTAAGAACAAGTAGCCCAAAGCCCATCCACACACTGCACAGTTAATTTAATCACTGTGTGGACAAAAGATTGCAGAAGTGGGACATACCAAAGAGGAAGATCCAAAGTGTTATAACAGACAACAGGAGTAATATGATGGCATCATTTAAACAAACCACAGCAGCAGCAGAACCACCCAGCTCTATGGAGGAAGACTCCCCCATGACAGAAAGTGACTGTGAGACTGAGTCCAAAATTAATGATCTGCGATGAGACATTTTTCTTATTCTTTTACATATAGACACTACAGTCAATTATCAAATGGATACGAAATGAATGATCTTCGGTCTGTCTGCTCTACTGATGTATCTATGTTATTTCTTTTCACTTTATTTGACAAACTGTCATTCCCTCCACACTCCTCTCATGCACATATTCCCCACTTTTATATCATTCACACAATTCTCCTTTAAATACTGCCCACCTTCATAATCTCCACACTCCTCTCTTACACATACTACCAGCTGCATACCCTCCACGCTCCTCTCCTGAACATGCTGCCCACTGCCATACCCTCCACATTCCTTTCCTGTACATACTGCTCACTGCCATCCCCTTCACACTAATCTCCAGAACATACTGCCCACTGTCATACCCTCCACACTCCTCTCCTGCACATGATGCCCATAGCTATACCTCTCACACTCCTCTCCTGTACATTTTGCCAACTGTCATACCCTCCACACTCCTCTCCTGAGCATACTGCCCTCTTTCATATACTCCGCACTCCTCTCCTGTACATACTGCCCTCTTCCATACCCTCCACACTCCTCTCCTGTACAAATTGCTCACTGTCATACCCTTCATACTCCTCTCCTATATATACTGCCCAATGTCATACCCTCCACACTCCTTTCCTGTACATACTGCTCACTGCCATCCCCTCCAGAACATACTGCCCACTGTCATACCCTCCACACTCCTTTCCTGCACATGATGCCCATAGCTATACCTTTCACACTCCTCTCCTGTACATTTTGCCAACTGTCATACCCTTTGCACTCCTTTCCTCTACATACTGCCCACTGTCATACCCTCCACACTCCTCTCCTGAACATACTGCCCTCTTTCATATCCTCCGCACTCCTCTCCTGTACATACTGCCCACTGTCAAAACCTCCACACTCCTCTCCTGTACAAATTGCTCACTGCCATACCCTCCATACTCCTCTCCTGTATATACTGCCCAATGTCATACCCTCCACACTCCTCTTCTGTATATACGGCCCACTCTCATACCTTCTGCACTTCTCTACTACACACATTTCCTCTTGTCATACACTGTGCACTCCTCTAATACACATTGTAATTTTCCTAACCTCACTTGTTCTGGAATGGAAACACCTAAACACAACCATGTTCCAGAATACAGAACATTCCTTCTGGAATAATGACCAGTACCTTCTCCATGCTTCCCTTACTACAGAGGAATCATTGTACTGTCTCAGGAAGTGAACGGATTCTGATTAGCAATATTGATCAAATATTACCAACAGGACCTGCGTAAAAAAAAGAAAAACAAGTTTTGAAATGTGACCAGCAGTGACATAGCTCCACCCCCCAGTCCTATAAATATAGGGACCCGGGGCCACTACACAGTTCATAGCAGAGCTTGCAGAACATCATGATGAAAGCTGTGATCACTCTCCTAATCCTGGGGCTCCTCTTCATCCATGGTAAGTAAGAACATTTCCATATTATACCATTTTGTCTTACTATCCTAGAGTTTTCATTCCAATTTCTTCTGCTGAATATTTGTTACTTTATATTGAAGCTCCTGCCGGGAAGAAATGAAAAGCAGCCCACATTACACAATGTTAGGCACACAGTTAACCCATTGATTGCCGCAAGATGTTACCCCCTTCCAAACCAGTGTCATTAGTACAGTGACAGTATACAGTATTAGCATTGATCACTGTATTAGTGTCACTATCGATGTCAGTGTCAGTTAGTCCGTTAGTGACCCTCACAGATAGTGTCTGTTAGTGGCAGGTTGCCCACCACACTATCACAGTCACACTTTAATTCACTGATCACCATTATTACAGTATAGTGTATATCACTGTTTAGAGCTGCACGATTAATCATTAAAGAATAGAGATTGTGATTCTACTCCCCCTCATGATCTTATCACAGCATTTTCCCGATTCAGCGCAGAGAGTTCTCTGCTCCAGCCGACAGCTGACAAGAAAAAATTATCACAACATCGCTCAGGCGAGATAAAGAGAAATATTGTAACATTTTGTTCTTTTAAAGATCAAAGGAAAGAACGTCTCTATGTAGATCTTAAAGACTTATAGACTAAACCTTTTTCTGACTTTTGTTGCTTACAAATTAAAATCAGTATTTTTTTGCTAGAAAATTTACTTAGAACCCCCAAACATTATACATATTTTTTTAGCAGAGACCCTAGAGACTAAAATGGCGGTTGTTGCAATTTTTTTATGTCACACTGTATTTGTGCAGCGGTCTTTCAAACACAATATTTTTGGAAAAAATACACTTTAATGAATTTTAAAAAAACGAAACAGTAAAGTTAGTCCAATTTTTTTTGTATAATGTGAAAGATGATGATACGCCATGAGAATCGTAAAAGAATTGTGATCTTCATTCTAAGCATGAAAATAGTTGTTTCTCATTTTAGCCAGAATTGTGCAGCTCTCTAACTGTGTAAATTCCAGTATATACAGTGCCTTAAAGTATTCATACCCCTTGAAATTTTCCACATTTTGTCATGTTACAACTAAAAACGTACATGTATTTTGTTGGGATTTTATGCGATAGATCAACACAAAGTGGCACCTTATTGTGAAGTGGAAGGAAAATTATAAATGTTTTTCAAAATATTTTACATATAAATATGTGAAAAGTGTGGGGGGGCATTTGTATTCAGCCCCCTTTACTCTGATACCCCTAACTAAAATCTAGTGGAACTAACTGCCTTCAGAAGTCACCTAATTAGTAAATAGAGTCCACCTGTGTGTTATTTAATCTCAGTATAAATATAGCTGTTCTGTGAAGCCCTCAGAGAACCTTAGTGAACAAATAGCATCATGAAGGCCAAGGCACACACCAGACAGGTCAGGGATAAAGTTGTGGAGAAGTATAAAACAAGGTTAGGTTATAAAAAAATATCCCAAGCTTTGAACATCTCATGGAGCTCTGTATAATCCATCATCAGAAAATGGAAAGAGTATGGCACAACTGCAAACCTACCAAGACATGGCCACCTAAACTGACTGGCCAGGCAAGGAGAGCATTCATCAGAGAAGAGCCAAGAGGTCCATGGTAACTCTGGAGGAGCTGCAGAGATCCACAGCTCAGGTGGGAGAATCTGTCCACAGGACAACTATTAGTCGTGTTCTCCACAAATCTAGTCTTTATGGAAGAGTGACAAGAAAAAAGCCATTGTTGAAAGAAAGCCATAAGAAGCCCCATTTTCAGTTTGTGAGAAGCCATGTGGGGGACACAGCAAACATGTGGAAGAATGTGCTCTGGTCAGATGAGACCAAAATTAAACTTTGGCCTAAAAGCAAAACACTATGTGTGGGGGAAAACTAACACTGTACATCACCCTGAACACACCATCCCCACCGTGAAACATGGTGGTGGCAGCATCATGTGGTGGTAATGCTTCTCTTCAGCAGGGACAGGGAAGCTGGTAAGAGTTGATGGGAAGATGGATGGAGACAAATACAGGACAATCTTGGAAGAAAACCTGTTAGAGTCTGCAAAAGACTTGAGACTGGGGCTGAGGTTCACCTTCCAGCAGGACAACAACCCGAAACATACAGCCAGAGCTACAATGGAATGGTTTACATCAAACCATATTCATGTGTTAGAATGGCCCAGTCATAGTCCAGACCTAAATCACATTGAGAATCTGTGGCAAGACTTGAAAATTGCTGTTCACAGACGTTCTCCATCCAATCTGACAGAGCTTGAGATATTTTGCAAAGAAGAATGGCCAAAAATTTCCCTCTCTAGATGTGCAAAGCTGGTAGAGACATCCCCAAAAAGACTTGCAGAGAATGGGGGTTCTACAAATTATTGACTCAGGGGGGCGCCATACAAATGCCCCTCCCCCACACTTTTCACATATTTATTTGTATCATTTATCATTTTCCTTCCACTTCAAAATTATGTGACACTTTGTGTTGGTCTATTACATAAAATCCCAATAAAATACATTTACGTTTTTGGTTGTAAAACATGGCAAAATGTGGAAAATTTCAAGGGGTATGAACATTTTTTCAAGGCACTGTATCCCATAGTTTGTAGATGATATAACTTTCACACAAACCACTCAATATACACTTATTGGGATTTGCTTTTACCAAAGACATGTAGCAGAATACATATTGGGCTAAATCGATGAAGAAATTTGATTCTATTCGATATGTTTTCTTAAGCCTCATACACACGATCGGACTTCCATTGGACTTTTCCGTGGATTTTGGACCGAAGGGCATTGGCCGTGAACTTGTTCTGCATACACACGGCAGAACATTTTTAGCCAACATTCACTAAATCACGTGGTTTTTCAGCTCTTTACCGCCACCCTTTGGGCAACTTCTGCTATTGTTGTCTGATGTTTAGCATTTGTTCTGAGCATGCGTGTTTGTACTTCGGATTTTAGTCCGATAGACTTGTGTACACATGATTGAATGATCCTCCATCGGACATTTGTTTTAGGAAAGTTTTGAGAGCATGCACAGCGGACATTTGTCCATTGAAAAACCAAAAACGATTTTTCCGATGGAGCATACAGACGGTCGGATTGTCCAATAAAACGCGTCCGTAGGACCATTGTTGTCAAAAAGTCTGATCGTGTTTATAGGCCTTAAGAAAAATAAGAAAATATATATATTTTTTATTTTTCAAAATGTTCTTTCTTTTTTGTTTTTATCTGAAAAAGATCACCAAAAGACAGATTGCATTCATCCATACCAAACCCGTATCATAGATGAGAAAAAAAGGAAACATTTGGCATGGTGTTCCTCCTTGGCCTGGTATGGATTTTAGTGGGGAAGCCCCACACAAAAATCATGGCAAAAAGAGTGGGGTCTCCTTCAAAGATCCACACCAGACCCATGCAGACTGGATAGCTAGGAAAGAGAGGGGTGAACATCTCCCCCCAATCATACCTGGCCATATGCCCCCAGTGTGGGGAAGGTAGCTTGCTATGGGGTACCCCTCAGGCAACACACCTTTTTTCCCCGATGAGGACAATGCGTCACACCTGTCACGTTCTCTCCTTCAGGACTGCAGAACACCTCCTACTTTACTCATACCCATAACATTAGGTGGAGGTGTTGTGTAGTCCTAGTGTGATGTCAGTGGATGAGAGGCAGTGTGATGTCAGTAGAACAGGTTAGAGGCTCCCTGTCTGTGTCCTGATAATCTCTATATATATTCTTCTAGGTAAGGCTCCGCCGTGCTTAAACACACCCTGTGATGGGAAAGAAGGCGATGTCCGATGCTTGCAGGGAAATATTCAAGGCATAAACTGGATAGATCTTGGTATACCTGAATTTGGTAATCTTAATGGTAAGTGTCTTCTATATTATTAGAGCCGTGCTTACTACTTTTATCATTTAAAGTCGCAATCCAGACAACATTTTTTTATAATCCTCCCTCTGGCCTCCCCTTCAGCCTGGCACAGTTGTACCGGCTCCTCTCCTGTAGTAATGGGGTATATGGAACAACAAGTATTGTGTGTATATAAATGTCTATACAGAACAGCAAAAAGTTCATAGAGTCCAACCGGAGCATTCAGGGGAACTTCCTGCTGATCTCAATGCACCAGATGCAGCACCTCTGAAGGGACTGAAGTATCTCTATGAAAACAGATAAGAAGAACAGCAGGGCACAATCTGAGTGTAGTATATTAACAGGCTTATTGTGGGGAAAAGACAAATGGCAACTCACATTGTGACAGTTAAATCAGGTTCATCACATAGTAAGGGTTTCCAATGGACAGTCTCACAACAACAGAGAACCTCACACCAGGAATGAAACATTGGGTGGATGGATACACCTTCAGAACCAAGAGGACACACCGGGGGGGCGCCAAACTAAGTGCAGCATTAAATGTACCGAGAAGCACTAGTAAATTGGCAACTGTAATGAGAAGAAATGGCACTTTTTCTATGTAATCAGTGAGGGGTCATATCATACATCTGGGATGGGGAACCTCTTCCTACAACTTGCAGCCTGGAATGTCCGGACGTCAGGATGGACGCCAGCTTAACCACTTTGTGAACAGTCACTTACCTGGCATCATGCTGGTATCATTTTTTAGAGTCAGTGGTCAGCTCTCTTGTAAAAACAATCCCTGCGGCTAACTAGCTGCTGAATTGCTTTTACAAGCAGCGGGAGGGAACACCCCCCTTCAGCCGCCTTCCATGGCTTTTATCCCCCATCCCACCGGGAGTCCCGATTGACCAGCCAGTGCTTTGATCGGTCTCAGTTATAGTAACCTGGAAGCGATGTATTCAACTTACTTTGTATTCTTTCTAAAGCTTGAATATTATGTAAAGTCTTGTATACTATGTATCTTTGGTAACATTCTATGTTTCATCAAATAAAGCTTTAATATGAAAAAACAAAACCTGCAAGTGATGACCTGACATCCCTCCCGGTGTACTCGGATGTCAACGGCGCCATTTTCAGAAGACAAAAGCACTTGAAAACACAGATCTTGGTGTGAGAAAATGCTTTTAAGGGCAGAGGAGGGACTTGGGGTCTTATAGACCTCAGATCTCTCCATAAAGAGGACCTGTCACCTCCTATTACTGTCACATGGGATGTTTACATTCATTATAGACCCCAGATCTCTCCATAAAGAGGACCTGTCACCTCCTATTACTGTCACATGGGATGTTTACATTCATTATAGACCCCAGATCTCTCCATAAAGAGGACCTGTCACCACCTATTACTGTCGCATGGGATGTTTACATTCATTATAGACCCCAGATCTCTCCATAAAGAGGACCTGTCACCGTCTATTACTGTCACATGGGATGTTTACATTCATTATAGACCCCAGATCTCTCCATAAAGAGGACCTGTCACCGCCTATTACTGTCACATGTGATGTTTACATTCATTATAGACCCCAGATCTCTCCATAAAGAGGACCTGTCACCGCCTATTACTGTCACATGGGATGTTTACATTTCTTGTAACAGCAATAAAAGTGATAAAAACAAAATTTAAGGGACAGTGTAAAAAAAAAAAAAAATTCAACTTCCCCGTCCCCCCGGGCTTGCACGCAAAGGTGAATGCACACGTCGGTCCCACATACACACAAAAAACTATTGTCCCACACATGTGCGGTATCACGTGAACATCAGATCATGGGCAGTAATTCTAGCACCAGACCTCCTCTGTAATGTAAAGTGTTGACCTGTAAAGGCTTTTAACCACTTAAGCCCCGGACCATTTGGCTGGTCAAAGACCAGAGCACTTTTTGCGATTCGGCACTGCGTCGCTTTAACTGACAATTGTGTGGTCGTGCAACACGGCTCCCAAACAAAATTGACGTCCTTTTTTCCCCACAAATAGAGCTTTCTTTTGGTGGTATTTCATCACCTCTGCAGTTTTTATTTTTTACGCTATAAACAAAAAAAGTGACGATTTTGAAAAAAACGCATTATTTTTTACTTTTTGCTATAATAAATATACCCCAAAAATATATACAAAATTTTTTTTGTTTCCTCAGTTTAGGCCGATACGTATTCTTCTACATATTTTTGGTAAAAAAAAAAAAAAAGCAATAAGGGTATATTGATTGGTTTGCGCAAAAGTTATAGTGTCTACAAAATAGGGGATAGTTTTATGGCATTTTTTTAAATATTTTTTGTTTAATAGTATTGGCGGCAATTTTTATCATGACTGTGACATTATTGCTGACACGTCGGACACGTTTGGGACCATTGGCATTAATACAGTGATCAGTGCGATTAAAAATGCATTGATTACTGTAAAAATGTCACTGGCAGTGAAGAGGTTAACACTAGGGGGCAGTGAAGGGGTTAATGTGTGTCCTAGTTTGTGTTCTAACTGAAGGGGGGATGGGACTGTGCAGGGAAACTTACGCCGCTTACACACGACCGGACTTTCCGGCAGAAAAGGTCCGACAGAATCATTTCATCAGATATTCCGATCATGTGTGGGCTTCATCAGACTTCTTCTTTCGAAAATTCTGACGGACCTAGAAATAGAACATGTTTTAAATCTTTCCGACGGAATCAATTCCTATCGGGAAAAACGTTAGTCTGTATGCTATTCTGACGGACCAAAAACGACGCAAGGGCAGCTATTGGCTACTGGCTATTTAACTTCCTTTTTTTAGTCCCGTCGTACGTGTTGTACGTCACCACGTTCTAAACGATCGGACTTTGGTGTGATCGTGTGTACGCAAGTCCGTTTCAGCGGAACTCCCTCAGAAAAAACATCAGAGTTAATTCTGATGGAAAAACCGGTCGTGTGTACGCGGCATTTAGATTGCTGTTCATACTCTGTAGAAACAGACGATCTGTCACTTTACACACACAGTTCCGGGTCCTCTGTGTGCCCTGAGAGATTGCGGGAGCCGGATGGTGCTCGGGGGGCGAGCAGGGGACGCGCGCCACAGGGCGAAGTGGCCACAGGGCGAAGCAACATTACATAATGTCGTTTCGCCCAGCTGTGCCATACTGCCGCAGTACAACTGCGGAGGCTGGTCGGCATGTGGTTAAGCATCATCTATGGATAGTAAAATTTACGTAGTTTGTCGCGGTTGCACGAGGGTGTGTAATTTTAAAGTGTGACATGTTTGGTATCTATTTACTCGGCGTAATATTATCTTTTAGATTTTACCAAACAATGGGTTACCGTATGTATTGTGTTTTTTTGCATTAAAATTTCAAAAAGTGTATTTTAACCTCCTCATGCCTGCGCTATAGTGGAAAGACAGCGTAGGCCTAAATTACTGGGAGGGCATGTACATGTACGTCCTCCCATGCATGTGAGACTTGGCTGATCACAGATGGAAGTAAGAGGCCGATCACGGCCCCTTACCACGTGGTCAGCCAATGACAGCTGATCACGTGATGATAGCAGAGCTGGTAATCTGCTTTTTTTTTCCTCATGCTGATAGCACTGATTACCTTCTGGAGTAAACAGGACATTGGTCCCATATACTTCGGACTCTCTGATACTAAGCAAGGCCAACCTGTGCCATCTACCAGTGCATATCAGCACTGCCAAGCAGTGCCCACCAGTGCCACCTACCAGTGCCCAGCAGTGCCACATATCAATGCCCACCAGTGCCACCTATCAGTGCCTATCAGTGCTGCCAATCTGAGCCCATCAGTGCCTCATCATCAGTGCCATCTATCAGTGCTGTCTATCAGTGTCACCTACCAGTGCCTATCAGTGCCCTTCAGTGTCACCTATCAGTGTCTTTCGGTACCACCTCTCAGTGCCCACCAGTGCCGCCTCATCAATTCCCATCAGTGCCACCTTATCAGTGCCTAGCAGTGCTGCCTATCAGTGCCCATTAGTGCAGCCTATCAATGCACATCAGTGCAGCCTATCGGTGCCCATCAGTGCCACCTTATCAGTGCCCATTAGTGCAGCCTATTGGTGCCCATCAGTGCCGCCTTATCAGTGCCCATCAGTGCCGCCTTATCAGTGCCCATCAGTTTTTATAACTGAATAAACAGAAAATTGTATCTACTACTTATCACAATTTTCCTTTTCTGATGCCAAACCATGGCAGCATAATAGTGATAGAGCTCCGCCTCTTGACCACTCCCTCAGGACCAATGAATAGCATAAAAAAGGACTAGTTAGCCACTCCCCCATTCTTTGTAACAAGCCACATACCGAAACGTACAGGGTGGGCCCGTATGCTGCCATGGTTTGGCGTCAAGAAAGGAAAAGTACGGTAAGTATTTGATACAATTTTCCGATTTCCTGACGCCAACTTGGCAACGTACTAGTGATAAATAACTAGCTGACAAGGTGGGTTCTACTTGCCAAATCAATCTCTAATTAGGATAGGACAGAAGACTGAATAGTCCTTCCTCCAAGGACCACTGTTGACAAGGCACCCGGGTCTACTCTGTAATGCTTAAACAGGTATGCTGTGACGATCAGGATACCTCTGTACAGATGGATTCCACAGATGCTCTCGAATGGGCTGCCTATGAGGCTGTAACCACTCTGATACAGGGCCCAGTCATCGTTAACAGAGGCTGGCAGCCCCTCGCTCATCATGCACAGCCAAGCCTGCAAGAGTCAAGGCAGTAGCCTTTTTTTTTCCTGGTGATTCCAAGCTGAAACGATGAAAGGCTGATTAGATGATCTGAAAGGAACAATTGTGGACAGGTACTTCCTCAAGGTTATGAATACGTCCACATGACTTTCCCGTGTGACCTTCTGTAAAGTTAGGTAATGCTCAGACGTCTGTTAAATGTAGGGCCGTCGCTACCTTTGGTACAAAGTGACCTACAGGACACAACTCTACTCTTTCTGGGAAGAAAGCACTATGTTTTTCTGAAGCTCTGATGCCCCGTACACACAGTCGGACTTTGTTCGGACATTCCGACAACAAAATCCTAGGATTTTTTCCGACGGATGTTGGCTCAAACTTGTCTTGCATACACACGGTCACACAAAGTTGTCGGAAAATCCGATCGTTCTAAACGCGTTGACGTAAAACACGTACGTCGGGACTATAAACGGGGCAGTGGCCAATAGCTTTCATCTCTTTATTTATTCTGAGCATGAGTGGCACTTTGTCCATCGGATTTGTGTACACACGATCGGAATTTCCGACAACGGATTTTGTTGTCGGAAAATTTTATATCCTGCTCTCAAACTTTGTGTGTCAGAAAATCCGATGGAAAATGTGTGATGGAGCCTACACACGGTCGGAATTTCCGACAACAAGGTCCTATCACACATTTTCCATCGGAAAATCCGACCGTGTGTACAGGGCATAAGAGTCTGAATCTTGGACATCCCTCTGGCTAAGGATATTGCAATAGATACTGCTCTGTACGTAATGTCACAAGCCGAACGCTGCCCTGTTGAAGCAACCCGTTGAACTGAAAGCAAATCCTGCCACAGCGACCGATCTTACTTGGGATAGACTCTCCCTCTTAGTGGATGAATCCTCATGACTGCCTCCAAAAACTGTGCTGATATAACCATCCCTTGCAACCTCAGTGAGTATAGGTTAAGGCCCATGTCCAATCTAGCCTAGAGGAAGTCTAGCGCAGTCACCACTGAAGGCACAGCAAGATAAAAGCAGAGAAAAAAAGCAAATTATTTCAGACTTCGGCCCAGACGCCGTCAGCATAAAGTCCTCTAGCATTCAACAAAGTAGAGATCACTCTGGAGCAACTCTGGAGCAACACAGGTTCTACAGCCTCTCCCCTCAGCCTCCATGCCTGCAGCTCCAGCCTGCACATGCACAGAGGGGAATCAACCTCCGCATCCTGAAGTAAGTGTTCACTACTTCGCGACCGCCCACCTGCCCGCAATGTACTGTGGATAGGAGGCCACTGTAGGCAAAGCAACATACCCGAACACCACTGCCTACTTCTGTGGTATTGGCCGCATGCACCATCCGCCCTGCACCCACTGTGATTGCACACAGCGGGATCCTGTCAGCAAGTCCCAGCCAATGATTCGTGGCCGGGATCTGATGTTCTGCTGTTTCCAATCACAGCCAGAGCTCTGTGTTGGTCGGAATTCCTGACCAACACCCTTTGGACAAAAGTCCAACACTTTGTCTGCGGAAAATCCGATCGTGTGGACGAGGCTTAGGGGCCAAGTAGAATGCCCTGATGAGGAGTAATCAGACCCAGTGCAACCAGCACAGCTAGGAAAGAGATGTGCCAGGCAAAGAAAAAACACAAAATGTAGCGCTCTGAAAGAATGATCAAATGTAGTACTGTATGCATAAACAATGCTATTTATTCCATAAAGTTAAAAAACGGTTGAATTGAAATAGTCTTCAACTGATTTCCTCTGATTTATTTGGACAGTGCCTGCTCTTCGGGCCCCTCCCTGACCATTAGTGAGATCGGGGGAGGCCGAAGACACCAAACACATCAAAAAGTAAGATGTGTAGACGGCACCTCCATATCCAATGTTTGGAGATAATCATTTGGACTTGAAATATATATCACACTATTTAATATAATGCGATTGCAGGATAAAGTTATGTAATACCTTGTTTTCAAATTACAAGCTGAATGTAAGAGTTTTATCTCACCTTGTTTATTACTCACCTATTGATTACAAATGCAAGGAAATACCTTGTTACCTTATCTCATATTGTATGTATGCAATTATTTGTGCATTGCGAAAAATACTAATAAATATTATTTGAGAAATAAAAATAAAAATAAAAAATGGTGGCATCACTAGGGTTGGTGTCACCTGGTGCAGTAAAATATGGTGTCAACCCCCCCGGGGACTGGATGGAGCCGGGATGGAATCAGGGGAATGAATGTAGCTGGGATGGAATCTGGGGAATGTATGGAGCCGGGATGTGATCAGGGGGGTGGATGGAGCTGGACTAGGATGGGGGGATGGATGGAGCCAGGATGGGATCAGGGGAGTGGATGGGATCAGGTTGTGAATAGAGCCAGGATGTGGGGTGGATGGAGCAGGGATGGGATCAGGAGGGATGGATGGAGCAGGGATGGGACCAGGGGGATGGATGGAGCTGGGATGGGATAGGGAGGTGGATGGAGCAGGAATAGGATCAGGGGGTGGATGGAGCTGGGATGGGATGGGGGTGGATGGAGCAGAGATGGGATAGGGGGGTGGATGGAGCTGGGATGGGATGGGGGGGTGAATGGAGCAGAGATGGGATACGGGGGATGGATGGAGCTGGGTTGGGATGGGGAGTGGATGGAGCAGGAATGATATCGGGGTGGATAGAGCTGGGATGGGATGGGGGGTGAATGGAGCAGAGATGGGATCGGGGGAATGTATGGAGCTGGGTTGGGATGGGGGGTGGATGGAACAGGGATGGAATTGGTTGTGGGGGATGGATGGAGAAGGGATGGAATTGGTGGTGGGGGATGGATGGAGCAGGGATGGAATCGGTGGTGGGGGATGGATGGAGCAGGAATGAGATCGGGGGTGGATGGAGCTGGGATGGGATGGGGGGTGAATGGAGCAGAGACAGGATCGGGGGGAATGGATAGAGCTGGGATGGAGGGGTGGATGGAGCAGGAATGGGATGGGGGGGTGAATGGAGCAGGGATGGGATCGGGGTTGGGGGATGGATGGTGCCAGGATGGGATGCAAGTGGATGGAGCAGGAATGGGATGGGGGGCTGGATGGAGCTGGGATGGGATGGGGTGGATGGAGCAGGGATGGAATTTGAGGGGGTAGAGGATATGTGCTAGTGGGTACTTTGGGAGGGAAGTGGAATTATGCTGGGGGGGTTAAACTTCAAATCAGCCCCCCTGCTTAAAGCACAAGACATTTCTAACCCAAAACAAAGCACCACCTAGCACATATCCTCAATGTCCCCCCCTCTCTCCTCCCTAAAATGACTCACCTGGTAGCATAGATGTCCCCCTCCTCTGCAATACCTCTGCCTCCGGGCAGGTGCCATAGTGCGCTGTCCCTCTTCCTCCTCCTCAGCCGAGGAGGAGGCGGCTATAGTCCGGTCTGCAGTGAGTGCTGCCGGCGGGGAGAGAGATGACTGCGGCGTGTGGGACAGTCAGTGTCAGACTCCGGGCACCTCTGTCTCACTCCCTCCTCCACCACTCTCCCCGCACATCGCATGCAGCTGAGGAGATCTGGAAGGGAAGGAGGGAGCCGCAGCACCGGTGCCAGTCTCAGCCTGGTGTCACCATCTGGTGGGTGTCACCCCCCGGCGACGCCACTGCAGTGACCTCAGAGTGGATAATGGGGAAACAATCCAGAGATGGTTTAAACATCAATCACCATCCAAGGAAGGTGGGGGGGAGAAAATTCAGTTCCCAGAGGGGGAGTGCACTGGCTGCTGGAAAACCTGTGTGATGTAAACGGCCCCAGAGGGAACAACCAAGCCGGGAAGGGTCGATATTCTCAGCGCGCTTACGCTCCTTCTGTGACATCACTGCTGTGCTGGAGATGAAGGGGAAAGGTTTTCTGTTGCCGTGACTTACATGTTTTGCGCACATGCGCTTTGTCAAAGCCCCACTACAGGCTTCACTGCTGGCTTCCAACTGCACATGCGTGAGTCACACCGCGCTTTCTGAATGGTCCCATTGTCTTCTGGGAAACACACAGGTCCCAGAAGGGGGTGAGGGGAAGGAGGAGGGGCCGGGCATGATGTAGATCACTGTGCAGCGATCTTACCAGGAAGTGAGAGCGGGTACCTGTCAAAACCAGATACCTGCTCCCCCTCCCCCCCAAAAAAAGTGCCAAAAGTGGCAGTGGAGGGGCCGGGGGAGGGTGCGAACAAGCAGAGCTTCCCTATTGGGTGGAGCTCCGCTTTAATATGAGTATTATTACATATCATTCCCAGTACGCAGGTCATTTAATTTGGGTGTTGATGTGTGAAAATACATTGCTATTGTGTGGCCCTCTGGACGTGTCGGGGGTCCGCATTGGAGATCCTCTATAATTTTCAAGTTGACTGTGACAGACCTAGCCGGGAGAGAGACTTTTGGAGGGGACTGAATGTTAGCCTCTTGTCAATCGATCGTGGGCCCTGGCATTTGGGGGAACGGTGCTCTTTGTGAGCTGTATGCCTGAGGACCCTTGAGGTGGTGTTACTTTGGATTCAGGTCCATATCCCCCCAAGCGAGTGCCCAGCTTTCTCGATCGCCGCTGGACTCCCATGATCGCCGCTGAGACACAGAGAACCCGGAACTGTGTGTGTAAACACACAGTTTCTGATTCTCTGAAGGGAGAAGTGACAGATTGTGTGTTCATACAGACTATGAACAGCAATCTGTCATCTCCCCTGTACAGTCCCCATCTCACTGCCCCCTAGTGTTAACCCCTTCACTGCCAGTAACATTTTTACAGTTATCAATGCATTTTTAATCACACTGATCGCTGTATTAATGCCAATGATCCCAAAAATGTGTCAAAATTGTCCGATGTGTCCACCCTAATGTCACAGTCATGATAAAAACCGCTGATCGCCGACATTACTAGTAAAAAAAAAATAATAATAAAAATGCTATAAATCTATACCCTATTTTGTAGACACTATATCTTTTGCGCAAACCAATCAATAAACGCTTAATGCGATTTTTTTATATACCAAAAATATGTAGAAGAATACATATCGGCCTAAACTGAGGAAAAAAAATGTTTTTTTTTACATATTTTTGGTGGATATTTATTATAGCAAACAGTAAACAAATAATGCGTTTTTTCAAAATTGTCGCTCTTTTTTTGTTTATAGAGCAAAAAATAAAAAACGCAGAGGTGATCAAATACCACCAAAAGAAAGTTCTGTTTGTGGGGAAAAAAGGACGTTAATTTTGTTTGGGTGCAACGTCGCACGACCGCACAATTTTCAGCATCGCAGTGCCGAATCACAAAAAGTGCTCTGGTCAGGAGTAAAATACCCCGGGGCTGAAGCAGTTAAATACAAAGACATCTATAAACATACCTTGGTAGCAAAAGGGTTAAATGGTACACGAAATCCCGACTCACCTGACATAGAATTTTCTCTTTCTCTCTGTTGCTATTATTAAATCATTTCCTTTTATTAGTTTCTAATCGTCTATTTATTACATTCTGTTGTTTTTCAGAAATAAATTACCTCACCAACGTGTGCGCTTCAAAAGTATCCTGTCTGATCAACAAAATAATTCCTTCTATGAAAATGTGCATTTAAGAACCTCCGAGCCGGAGATCCAGAAAAAATGTGATTGGATGGAGGCGGAGCTCACCACACCAATCATGTGATCAATCATTGAATTTCCTTCCTGATATATAAATCTCATCCGATATCCATCAATGTTATATTATCTGATCATCACCTTCATAATAAAAATCATATGCAGTGATATATAAGAGTCGCTCTGTTTACTCCTAATCAATATTCTTATCAGATATCTGTAATTCTGTAAACCGATCGTTTCATTCATTTTTTAATTATTTACATAAAATCGGCATAAAGTCCAAAACCATCATAAAGTTATAAAATAAATCATTGCCCCCCCAGAAATAAAATACAGAACTCACATCAATACTCATCCTATCTCCAGCATTGTACCCCACAGACCCCAAAGAGGGAATTATCACTTAGCTTATCAAATGAAGATGAAATTCACTAGCCAATCATCTGTAAGGAGGTTTTGCTGGCACATGATTGGATGATTGAAGTCAGAGTCAATTCAGCTCATTCAATAAGCTGAGTGAAAATTCACTTTCCATATCGGACATTCTCTATTCCTTTATTAACCACTTCAGCCCCGGAAGAATCGGCTGCCAAATGAACCGGGCCACTTTTTTTGTGATTCAGCAATGCGTCGCTTTAACTGACAATTGCGCGGTCGTGTAACGTGGCTTCCAAACAAAATCAACGTACTTTTTTCCCACAAATAGAGCTTTCTTTTGGTCTTATTTGATCACCTCTGCGGTTTTTGTTTTTTCGCGCTAAACAAAAAAGGAGTGTCATTTTTGAAAAAAAATGCAATATTGCTATAATAAATATCCCCAAAAAATATAAAAAAAAAAAATTTTTCCTCAGTTTAGGCCAATATGTATTCTTCCACATATTTTTGGTAAAAAAAAATCGCAATAAGCGTATTTTGATTGGTTTGCGCAAAAGTTATAGCGTCTACAAAATAGGGGATAGTTTTATGAAATTTTTATTAATAATTTTTTTTTTTACTAGTAATGGCGGCATTTTTTATCGTGACTGCGACAATATGGCGGACACATCGGACACTTTTGACACCATATTGGGACCTTTGTCATTTATACAGCGATCAGTGCTATAAAAATGCAATGTGTAAACGACACTGGCAGGGAAGGACTTAAACACTAGGGGGCGATGAAGGGGTTAAGTGTGTCCTAGGGAGTGATTCTAACTGTGGGAGTGATGGGCTTCAAAACGGATTTTGTTGCTGGAAAATTTGAAAAACAGCTCTCAAATTTTGTGTGACGGAAATTCCGATTGAAAATGTCCGATGGAGGCTACACACGGTCAGAATTTCCGACAACAAGCTCCCATCGAACATTTCCCGTTGGAAAATCTGACCGTGTGTACGCGGCATAAGGCTACTTTCACACTAGGGCGTCACGCTGTTGGCAGTAAAATGCCGCTATTTTTAGCTGCGCTTTATCGTCGTTTTTGCGGCACTTTTCGGCTGCTAGCGGGGCTCTTTAAAACCCCGCTAGTGGCAGAAAAAGGGTTAAAAGCGCCTGCAAAGTGCCGCAAAGCGCCACTCCTGCAGTGCTTTTCAGGCAGTTCGGTGGCTTGCCCATTGATTTTATTGGGCAGGGGCGCTGTAGGAGTGGTGTATACACTGCTCCTATAGCGCCTGAAAGATGCGGCTAGCAGGACTTTTTTGAGCGTGAAGTGAAAGGAGCGGCTCTTTCAGGGCGCTTTGCTATTTTTAGCGCTATAGCGCCTGCGAAGCCCCTCAGTGTGAAAGTAGCCTAATGGTAACAAGAGAAGGGTTACATTGACTTTCTAAACCAGTAGGGAACAAGTACATTTTAAGACCTAGCCATCTTTAACGGGGATAATAAGTTACGTACTAAAAAAAAACCAAAAAAAACAAACAAATAGGAGTTCGGTTCAGACTGATTGTTCGGGCATTTGGATGAACGTCTGAACTTTTGCCCACTCGGCTCCCTGTTCGGTGGCATTTGGAAGTGATATTTCTACCATTTCTATAAATTAGAGATTGTCACTTTCACTGATTCATAAGCAAGCAGCTTACACCCGCAGGGTCCTAGGAGACACTGACGTCATGGCACATTGCCTTACATGGCTGGGATTCCGCAGTCACATAAGCAAAGGGGCGGGGCTAGCAGTGACATCACTGCCCTAAATATAGCCAATGTCAATATTTGGGGCGAAAAATGTCACCACTATCCCCGCCCCTTTCCTTATATAGCTGATGACATATGGAGGAGCTGTCATGTGACTAGTGGTTGTGTGCGCTGGCCTGGGTCATTGGGTTGTTCTTTCAGTGAGTCAGCAAGCGGCAGCCATATAATGTATATTATATTATATAATTATAATAAGAGGTTTTTGGGGGGACTTTTTTTTTCTTAAAGCGGAGTTCAGCCGTTTTTTTTTTTTTTTTTAAGTCAGCAGCTACAAATACTGCAGCTGCTGACTTTTAAAATATGGACACTTACCATACCAGGGCACCTGCAATGTCGGCACCCGAAGCCTATCTATCCCTCGGCTGTTGGGTGCTGCCGCCGCCATCTTTGGTAAGGAAATCAGGAAGTGAAGCCTTGCGGTTGCACTTCCTGGTGCATGCGTGACTCTCGCTGTGCTATCCCACTGGTCCCTGCTGTCTTCTGGGACCCGTGTGTCTCCCAGAATACAGCGGGGGGAGTGGTGTAGATACCCACGGGTGGCACGGGTATCTATGCCTGGAAGTGGGAGCAAAATACCTGTCTTAGACAGGTATCTGCTCCCCCCTCCCCCCTGAAAGGTGCCAAATGTGACACCAGAGGGGGGACCGGAAAAGCGGAAGTTCAATTTTTGGGTGGAACTCCGCTATAATAAGGGATTTGTCAGATGTTTTGGTGTCTTTTTTTCTAGGTTATATCTTTTGCATAGCTCCCAACTGTCCTGGATTTTGAGGGATTGTCCCTGATTTGGAGCAATGTCCCTCTGTCCCTCTGTCCTCCTCATTTGTCCCTCAGTTTGGTCTGATCTATATAGTTGCATATAAAATGCAATTTTTATCTTTCAAAAAGTCTTTCATTCAATTTCTCAATTGCTTCATTTGTACATTTTAAAAGCCAATAAAGGAATAGTAGTGGTAAAAAAAGTCCTTGTAGACTTAATTAACCTTTTTTTTGGTTAATTCTCCCCTAAGGGGGTGTGGCAGGGGGCGTGTCCTATGCCTACATACGTTTGTTAGTAGGTGTCCCTCATTCCCATCTCAAAATGGTGGGAGGTGTGTCTTCTGTACCCCCATGCTCATTTACATAGGGGGGAGGGGTATCTGAGGTCCCCTTTATCATTAAGTGGAAAAGGTCAAAGATTCTGAGATTTTGAATGATATTAAAAATCGAGTCTGATGGTGCAAAAGGGGCCAGTTCACACCCCATGCAGTCCGGTGCCTTTTTATTCCTGCATAAAAATGCATGGAAAGTAGGTTATATGGTTTTCAATGGCATAGTTCACACCGGTGCGTTCCAGTTTCAGAAAAAAAACGTAGAACATGCTTCATTTTTTTCTGCACTGGACTGTACTGGAACGCAGTAAAACGCATCGAAATGCACCGGAACTCACCTAAACGCACCAAAAACGCACTGGAACACACATGCATATTTAAGATAAGGAAAAAAGAGGGGAAAAATGCACTGGACTGCACCAAAAACAAGGATCAAAAACGCGCATGCAGAAAAGCATGTGGAACACATCCGGACTGCGTTTCTATGGTGTGAATTGGCACACAGTTAAATGTAGCAAAGACAAAGGAGATTATTATTGATTAGGTAAATAGGAGAGGTTAGCTATGAGCCAGTTGCGAATACTGGGCACTTTTACCCCCTTCCTGCTCAGGCCAATCTTCAGCTTTCAGCGCTGTCACATTTTGAGTGACAATTGCGTGGTCATGTAATTCTGTACACATATGACATTTTTATCATTTTTTTAGACAGATAGAGCTTTCTTTTGGTGGTAACCAATCACTGCTGGGGGGTTTTATTTATTGCTAAAACAAAAATAAAAAAAACACCAAAAACGTTGTAAAAAAAAGTTTCTAATGCCGCGTACACACGACCGGACTTTCTGGGAAACTAGGTCCAACGTTCTTCCCGCCGGACTTCCGGTGGACTACCGCCGGACTTTCTGAACGGATGGACTTGCCTACGCACAACCGGACTTTCCGGCAGACCAGGTCCGCCGGTCTTCCCGACGGACTTTCGCCGGAGTTATGGCAGACTTTCAGAATGAACGGACTTGCCCACACACGGACAAGTCCATTCATTTTGAACGTGACTCGGGTACGACGGGACTAAAAAAGGAAGTCAGTCTCGCCGCTTTTATCTGCGAGATTGGCACCTTGTGAGCCCCGTCGCGGGGCATAACAGGCCCTTAGGTCTAATATGGATTTTAAGGGGAACCCCCTACTCTGAAAAAACGGCGTGGGGTCCCCCCAAAGGTCCATACCAGACCCCGATCTGAGCACGCAACCCGGCTGGTCAGGAAAGGGGGTGGGGAACGAGCGAGCGCCCCCTCCACCTCCTGAGCCATACCAGGCCGCATGCCCTCAACATGGGGGGTGGGTGCTTTGGGGGAGGGCGCCATGTTGATGAGGGCAAGGGCCTCTTCCCTACAACCCTGGCAGTTGGTTGTCGGGGTCTGTGGGCAGGGGGCTTATCGGAATCCGGGAGTCCCCTTTAATAAGAGGGCCCCCAAATCCCATCCCCCCCACCCTATGTGAATAAGTATGGGGTACATGGTACCCCTACCCATTCACCTGGGGGAAAAAGTGTCAATAAAAAAACACACTACACAGGTTTTTCAAGTCATTTAATAGACAGCTCTGGGGGTCTTCTTCCGGCTTTGGGGGTCTTCTTTCGGCTTCGGGGGTTTCTACAGCTCTTCTCCACTGTCTCCGGCCTCTTCTCCCTTTGTTTGACCTCTTCTCCGCGCTCTCTGGGTCTTCTGCCGGTCTCCTCCGCTATCTTCTGCTCTTTTGTCGCTCTTTTGCTAGCGGTGGCCCGGTCTTCTGCCTTCTTGTCTTCCTCCCTCTCCTCTTCTTGCGATGTTGACATGACGCTCTCTCTGGCTGGAATGCTCTCTGAGCGCTCCGATGTGACTTATATAGGCGTTGACGCCGCCCCCATATGCTGTCACAGTCTCTGGGCATGCTGGGACTGTGACATTTTAGGGGGGCGTGGTCAACATCACCCGGTGACCACGCCCCTTTATGCCATCATAGACAGTTATTATGTTTTATCGCATTACCACTGTTTTGTCCTTTGCATCAATAAAATCAATTATAATTTTTATTATTGCTGTTATATGCTTTATATTGTTACCAACATTTACTGTACCGTAATAGTCCAACATGCCCCCATTTTTTGGTCGCCTGACTGTGGATCAGGCTTCCAACTTCATTAATTATTGATTTCTGGATAATGATACATATTTACTATTGCTGTTACCTTAACATTTTATTATAGAGGCCATTCATTTACTTGTATACATTGGGTGGATAACACACTTGGCATCATATCGAGTGGGATACTTGGGTGGGCTGTTTGAGTGGACTTGGCTATCTTCCCTCCACCTGACCGACCCCAATTATCCCACCCCTCATTTTTAATCAACCCCCATTGACGCATATGTTTTGTGTCCTCTGGGGTGGCCTCTTTTTGTACACATTATTACCCCTTTATATTACCATTATTGTTCAACAATTAGCCCCAATGCAACCCTCCGAGATAGATGCCCATTAGTTCAGCCAGACACTATTACCTTGGCTACCCGCCCCATTATTCACATGCTTTTACCCAATCATGTGGTTACTGTCTTTGGCCCTTCTTAACTTATATGCATTTTTTATGCAATTAGGTTTCCATGGGTTTATGTCTCGGGGGGGCGACTGCACCGGTTCCTAAGGTATTTATCAATCCCTAATTTACCTATTCAAGTCTTCTAAGTTATTTTCAGTTAATAATCTATCCCTTTATTATGCTTGAATAATCTCCAATTTTCGTTTTATTATTTTGTTGTATTGGGACCCTCTGCTTCCCCTTCCCCTGTTCCCAACTATGGCGCCGGAACGGGCCCCTCCACCTGTGCTTTCCTGCGGCGGCCCGGTGAGGTCCCTGGTGGAGGGGTCGGTTTTGGAAACAGGACTGCCCCCTCCTCTTGCACTGGTCCTGGTAGGGACTTCGCTCCCGTGGCCATAGGGTGGGTGCGCATGCGTGTGCGCACAACCACCTCGCGTGCGTGCTGTGTGGGACCTCTGACCCTGTGACATCATGCGCCAGCGTCCTACTGACATGTGACACAGCGTCACGGGGTCGGGAGCTACAAATAACAGGCCCCGCCTGTTTGTTTGACGGTCCGGTTTTTGGTCCCCGGGTTTTTGTACCCTAGCCAGCCGATTGTAAGTTTGAGGGGATTACCAACCTTACCTTTATATTTAAGTCCCGCACCCCAGGGCACCAGCATTGGTTATAATTCATACCATGTTTTTTCCTCTTAGATGCTCCAGGCCGGGGTGAACATGCCTTGCTATGTGTTCGCCCGTCGCTTGCATTCCTTAGTATCTTCCCATCTACCTTACTATGGCACCAGCCCCTGGCAGGGCGCCTCCCCCGGGAACCTTTTTATGCTCATACTAGCATCAGGTATCCTTATGCCCTTTTTCACTCCACAATTCCACACTGTCACATCCCTCCCCTCCCGCCCTTTCCCCCCCTTCCCTCCTTCTCCTTCCTCCCCCCATCCCCCTCCTTTTCCCCGTTTCCTCTTCCCCTCCACCCCCTGGTTTTCCCATCCATTCCCCTCCCCTTCCTCCCTTCTTCCCCATTTATCCTCTGCTCTTCCCCAATTTTCCTTCTCCTCCCTTTCTCCCTTCTCTGTTCTGGTCCTCTTTCCTTCACCCGCCACTCTTTCACCTCCACCACACACACGTATTCCCTCTTATTCTTTGCACTCTGCAACTTAATTAATTTTTCACTTTTCACATCCGTCACTATTCACTCTCCCTTAATTATTATTATTATCATTATTATCATTATCATCATTATTATATGTTTCACTTGTCTCGCGTGTGGTAATTTAGGTTACCTTACTTCTCTACAATATACATCTTATCCTCATTATCCCCGTCATCTTGTTAGCTCCCCCAGGTCGCCGTGGGAGACCATCTTCTGGTGGTGGGGCATTGCGCCTGTGGTCTGTTGGGACATGGGTAAGCAGATTTGCCCCCTTTTCCCCTGCAATTTTTATTACCCTTTTGTTAATTTTGATGCTAGAACATAATTTGTATTGTTCATGTATTTTGGTAAACCTCATTGTATGTTTCTTTATTTGTTAGGTTCAGACTGTTTAGTCAGAATAAACCATCTTCAGATTCCCTCCTGACGAAGCGACTTATGTCTGCGAAACTAGTCGAGGAATATGATATCTGAGATCATGTGTTGTACTGTATACTAATGATCCCATTGGTGATATACTTGTACTTTATTATGTTTTATCGCATTACCACTGTTTTGTCCTTTGCATCAATAAAATCAACTATAATTTTTATTATTGCTGTTATATGCTTTATATTGTTACCAACATTTACTGTACCGTAATAGTCCAACATGCCCCCATTTTTTGGTCGCCTGACTGGGGATCAGGCTTCCAACTTCATTAATTATTGATTTCTGGATCATGGTACATATTTACTATTGCTGTTACCTTAACATTTTATTATAGAGGCCATTCATTTACTGGTAGACAGCAGTGTTAATTTCGTCAATGAAAACGTCTTCATCAAAGATTTCATCAGCGGCATTTTTACAGTGACAAAAATGGAAAGTACAGCACATTTTCATCCACTGACAAAAACTATGAGAAATCAAATCCACTTTCGTTAATGAATGAAATTACGACAAAAATGTGAGGTAGGGACGTTTACCCCTCGTGAACTGACTTCCGGTTTTCACAAAGCTCCGCCTGCTTCTGCTCCCAGCAAGCAAGTGAGTTGAAGTGACTGTGTGCATCGTGACGACTGCAAGAGACCAGAGAGAGCAGCACTGTGCATTACAGCCAGGCCTCCCGAGTCCCAACGAGACTGTCCCACTCCTGAGTCCCGACTCACAAGACCAGACCGCCAGATGTCCAGAGCAGAGAGCAGACTGTGAGTGTGTAATACATTATAATTATAGCAGGCCTGAGGCCTCCACTCAGACCACCGTCCACCCAGAGCACTGTGTGTGCATTACAGGCCTCCTCTGAGGGTTCCAAATGATTTGGGGACCCCTAAAAAAAGCCTCTGGCACTCTGCCTGAATTTAAATTACAAATCACATTTAAAAACATTTTAGGGGGTGTTTGGGGTAAAGCACTACTATGAAGCTGATAAAATACATTGTTAACTGACTACATGAGGTGAATATAGGGCCAGGAGAGCATGCTGGGGAGGTAAGTGAAGGCAAATGTCTGAAGGACAAAATAATTAGATAAAAATCCAGCATGCATGAGGACAAAGGGAACATTCACAGCATATTACAATCATGGTAATTAGGGAATGAGGAAAGAAATACAATATATTATCAAACATTAAATACAATAAAATGTGATATAAAAGGATAAAAATCTTACCTTAATATACTCCTTCTGCAGGACCTGGATGATGGCAGAAGAGGTCTCTGGGATAATGATCCCCAGAGCCTGGGGGTAGATGCCTGTCGAAAACTTCAAGTCCTGCAGGCTTCTCCCCGTTGCCAAGTACCGCAGGGTGGTGACCAGCCTCTGCTCCGGAGTGATGGCTTGCCTCATGCAGGTATCCTGCCTGCTGATATAGGGGGTCAGCAAAGCCAACAAACGGTGAAAAACGGGGTTCGTCATCCTGAGAAAGTTCCTGAAATCATCAGGATTATTCTCATGGATCTCACGGAGCAAAGGCATATGACAGAACTGGTCACGCTGGAGCAACCAATTCTTGGTCCATGAACTCCTCCCCACCCTGTTCATGGACTGGACTTGTGTCAAGGTCAGGACCCCAACACCAAGCCCCCGCACAGCACGAACTCTATGAGGAGTACGTATACGCAACATGGCTAGAAAACGGTCGGCTGCTCAGAACGAAGTAACAGAACGCACTGAAGAACAGCAAGGCCTGTGAAGAGCGACCTGAAAAACAGTAACAAACGAACAAGAATACAATGACTAAGTCACGCGGAACTTGCTTGCACGCACTGAAGACTAGATACAAACCCACAAGCACAAACTGAACAGCAGAAAATGATCTGAAAGCCACGAGTCTGAAAAAGCGCGAATCGTCTCTCACCAAACTTTTACTAACACGAGATTAGCAAAAGGAGCCCAAAGGGTGCCACGCTTGGTTCTGAACTGGCCTTTTCTAGTCTCATTGTACGTGGTTTACGTCACCGCGTTCTTGGCGATTGGAAATTGGGACAACTTTGTGCAACCGTGTGTACGCAAAACAAGTTTGAGTCCACATCCGTCGGAAAAAATCCTAGGATTTTGTTGTTGTCGGAATATCCGATCAATGTCCGACCATGTGTACGGGGTATTACAGGTTACCATTTTAGATATACAGAGAAGGTCTACTGCTAAAATTACTGCCCTCGATCTGACCTTTGTGGTGATACCTCACATGCATGGTCTAATTGCTGTTTACATTTGATGCCAGACCAACGCTTGCGTTCACCTTTGAGAGCAGGGGGGGACAGGGGTGCTTTTATTTTTTTTCCTCTTTATTATTTTTTTTTGCTTTTTTATCTTATTTTTAAACTGTTCCTTTCATTTTTTATTTTTTTAATCATTTTTATTGTTATGTCAGGGAATGTAAATATCCCCTATGATAGCAATATGTAGTGACAGGTACTCTTTTTTGAAAAAAAATGGGGTCTATTAGACCCTAGATCTCTCCTCTGCCCTCAAGGCATCTGACCACACCAAGATCAGTGTGATAAAATGCTTTCCCAATTTCACTTGGCGCTGTTTACATCTGGCGAAATCTAAGTCATGAAATGCTCGTAGCTTCCGGTTTCTTAGGCCATAGAGATGATTGGAGCCATTCTGGTCTCTGATCAGCTCTATAGTCAGCTGGCCGAATCCCCGGCTGCATTCTCAGGTTTCCTGTTGGGACAGGAGAGCCAGAGAAAAACATGGAAGATGGTGGGAGGGGGGGACATTCCCTCCCGCTGCTTGTAAAAGCAGTCTAGAGGCTAATTAGCTGCTAGATTTGCTTTTACGTGAAATCCGACCGCTGGCTGAAAAGAATAATACCAAGATGGTACCTAAACCTGCAGGCATCATTCTGGTATAACCACTCAAAGTCCAGCAACATACCAGTACGTTGCTGGTCCTTGTTGGGCATATATTGAAATCTTTTTTTTCATGCAGCCCGTGGGCTGAACGAAAAAAGGAGATTGATTGGTGGGTATGCCCACCATTGGAATACCTCCCTTCATCCACCCACTTCTAATGATGGGCATACATGCACCATTTATATATGCCGAAGCATGGGGCATCTGCCCCAAAAGTTAGGAGTAAATCGCTCCTCCGCCCCTGCTGCCCCCATGCTTCGGCATATATCACCTCCGACAGCGCTGGAGTCACGGCTTTATGTATCGTGGGAGCAAACGCTGTTGCTGTCAAGATAAATAAATCTGCGCTGCAGCTGAATGGCGTACCTGAAGACAAAAAAATTGGTTAACAATAAAACACAGTAAACAGTAAAGTATAAAAAATTGCATACCTGAAAAGCAATAATGATAAAACATAAAAACAATTAAAAACATTGCAGAATAGAATACAGTAAAAAAGAGCAGAACAATAGAGAGAGAATAGAGAGAGAGAGAGAACAATAAAACGACAACTAATTTTGTTTTTTTATTTTATATTTTTTTTTGTTTTTTTTACACTATTTTTGTAACTGTAACTTTTATAACTGTAACCGGTTCCAGGTTTGGGTCTCTCAAAATGCGATGGCATCTTGGGAGACCCTGTGAAAGTGTGTCTAGTCTGTTCAGTGCTGTACCCTACGCTAATACTCAACTAGTGAATGGTAGTGTTCAAAACATTCACCAATGCAAAGACCAGGATTGTCAGGACAGGAGGGACAATAATAGTGGGAGTCACCCCTATATCCGCGCTTTCTGCAGACACGGCATCTTTTTTGGGGGGTTCGTTGGGTAGGGGTACTCGGGAGGACATAAAGAAAATGCCTCTCATGCAGCAGAATGCATTTGGTGGGGGATGTGAATGGGGGAAGTCCGGGTGCTGCAGAAGTGGTGGGTTCCCAATTAGGATTGACGAAAGCAGCAGGAAGGGCACTATGGGCACGACAGGCCTGTCTTTGTCTTCTTCTTGGTAGCAACGGGACACTACTTGTGCTTGCCACCTCACCAGGTTGAACTGCACTTATGGGACTCACCACATCACCAAGTGTTACTGCAGTGCTGGTTTGACTATGACCGGGGTGTACTAGGCCGCTGGTGCTTGCCAGTTCACCAAAACGCTACCAAAAAAACTGTTAGCGATCGCAGGGATCAGGCCTGACTCTGCGAACGCTGCAGTTATGTGTTTAGTGTTTTGTAAGTGACAGTGATCGATCGATACTGCACTTGGATGGGCTGGGCTGGGCTGGGTGGAGGGGCAAAACGCAGGTGCTAGCAGGTATCTGGGCTGATCCCGCTAACACTGCGTTTTTGGGAACCCTAAACTGCTGGGGACGCTAGTATAGATCTGATCGGATCAGATATTGACCTGTTCAGATACTATACCACTAAGGGAGGTGTATGCTGCGTGCGTGGGTGTTAGCGCTACTCCCACTAACCTGACGCTGCTTGGAGTGACGCAGACCCTATCTGACCCTAAAACCTAACTTATATCACTGACAGGTGATCAGGGGGCTAAACCTTTATTAGGTAATAAACGGCGGGTGCCCTGACACTATAAAACATAAACTAACTAACCAGTGTCACCCGTAACAGTTTTATGGTGATCAGTGGTGAAAGGGTTAACTAGGGGGCAATTAAGGGGTTAAAAACCTTTTATTAGGTAGTATATAGGGGTTCCTGACGCTATAAAATGCTGATGGCGAACCTATATATTTACCTCCCTAACTAGCGTCACCAGTGACACTAATACAGCGATCAGAAAAACGATCGCTTAGTGACACTGGCAACGGGGGTGATCAAGGGGTTAAAACTTTATTAGGGGGCCTAACACTATCTGCCCTACCACTTATAACTGTCACAAACTGACACCAATGCAGTAATCAGAAAAAAAAAATACAGAGCCGAGGAGAGATGACATCACTTCCTCTGCCGCTGTTTACTATACAGCAATGGAGGAAGATTCTCATTCGTTGGGAGCAATTGTGAGGGGGTGGTCATGAATGAGTGGTCTCCTCCTCAGCCTGGATCGATCCCCTAACGATGCCGACCGCCTTGGGCACCGGGGGGCAGATCATGTACCAGGTACGTGATTTTGCCTGCCTGTGCCATTCTGCCGCAGTATATCTGCGTTAGGCAGTCGGCAAGTGGTTAAGGATGCACATTAGTGCTGCATGGTGAGGAGTGAGAAATGTGGGTGGAACTCCACTTTGAGGAACTCATACTTTCAGCAAATTCTGCATTATACACTAAACCCTCAGCCACAGTTTTTTCGTCCAATGCCATCTCTGAGAAATTTTATATTACCAATGACAACCGCCAGGGATGTCCCTTATCTCCTATCATATTTTCTCTGATGATGGAACCCCTGGCCACAGAAATATATCAGGGATCAATGTCGCAGGTCACACTCATAAGATAGGACTTTTCGCAGATGATGTGGTTCTTACACTCACCAACCCGGCTTCTTCCCTGACTAGAGTACACTCATTATTGCAAGACTATGGAGTGGTGTCATAATATAAACCTAAAAACACCAAACCTTGTATATTGCCTGTAAACGTTTCTATAAAAACAAATAGCCCAACTAAAACAACAGTTCCCTTTTCAATGAATGTCTAAATCTATCCCCTACCTGGGAATTAAACTAGCATTCCCAACATCCTCTACATACGAAGCTAATTTTCCAGCCTTATTAGAAACTATTAAAAGTGACCTAAACCATATCTCTTCCTACAAACTCTCCTGGTTAGGTAGAGTAGCAGCCCTAAAGATGCTTATAGACATAAAGGGGGAGCTAGCATCCCAGTCATCCGTAACTATTATCTTGCAGCAATACTAGACCAAATGAAAGCATGGTTTGAACCAGAATCTGAGAAACTTTTGGTGCAAATTAAAAAGGCCACCTTGAACAATAGGGACTTACCCTCCCTACTGCTAGCTTCATTTATGAATATACAATTAAATTGCCCAAATTTTTCCTCCTGTAGCAGTGACTTTATCAGCTTGGGAAAAATTAAACATTTGATATGACTGATTTCTGATTGGGACTCTAAAACAAAGTTAATACTGCAGCTGCAGGAACAGATTCACAGGACTCAATCACTGTGTTTAAAATGTCCGTTCAGTGAAAAATTTATTATTACATGTTATTTTATACATAGATAAGAAAGGGGTGGTGTGAGATGTTATTAAAAAGTAACAAATAGCAATATGTTATTAAAAGCTAACAAATAGAAATATATTATTAAAAACTAGCGAATAGAACAATTGCAAAAGTTAAACCTTGAAAAGGGAGGGGGGAGTAGAGAGCGTTTAGTAGGAGAAGTGTCTGTGTGTTAGGTGAAGGTTACAGAACACATTTCAACAGTGAGAACAAAATGGATTCTCTTGTGCTTAAATGAACAGTACAATGAATGTCCATGTCATTTCCCCCCTTTTGTTTATTTGACACCATTCTTCTCCGCGTTACGTTCAGCCGATTGCTGGTAACTCCTGTTACATTGGCGCAGAGAGACGGCGTCCTGTTCAGCTCTCTCCTAGCTTTCTCACAATAATGGGTTCATCAGGGCTGGTGGTACATTTGTTGGTACAGCGGGTAGTCACACAGAGGCATAGCCTGATGAGGAAGTAAATAACAAACATGAGAAATAGAAACATCACAATGTAAGCGCCTAGTTTCTGTAACCATGTTGCTATGCCATATAAAAAATCACCAAAACCTCCTAAACCCTGAAAGGGGTTCCATCCATCTTTAGCAATATCTCTGTCCTTATTCTGTAGTTCTCTTATCTTAGCAAGATGCCCTTTAATAATGTCCTCATTATCAGAAATGTATATACAACAGTCAGTGTGAAATATCTTACACATCCCACCTTGAGCTGCAGTGAGATAATTTAGCGTTAATCTGTGCTCTAACACTACTTTTTTAAGCTGAGCCATTTCTTCATTTAATAAACCTATATCAGTGGTAGTAAGGTTAATAATCTCATCTACAATTCTAGTGTAATTATTTATTCTTTTCATTGCTTCAATTCCCCATCCTGTCCAGGAAGGGAACCATGACCATGTCATGTCACCTTCAGTGAACAGCTCTCTTTTGAACACTAAAGGGTATTCTGGACTTTGATCTGGTCGCACTGTATCTTTGCGAACAGCCAAAGCAGGTACTAACTTCCCAATATAACATGTACCTGTGACATTAGTAGGAAGCCAGGCGTAAGCTTTATTTCCACATATATAATATAACCCTCTACGTATGGACGGTATGCCTGCTCCTAAAAAACTGGAAGCAATAACATGGAATCTCAGGAAACCGATATTTTCACATATTGGAAACTGTGAGCAATTTGTACTATAAATGGTTCTATTTAGTTCTGGATCTGGGATATAATAATATTGACCATAGTTTCCTCCATAAACTGTAATTTTTGCTCCAGTGCAATCTGAATTGCCCAACCGTCTACATTTAGTGTTAAACGGGCATGTGATGTTTAAACAAATCTGTGGAGTGTTTATCTGTTTCGAAACCATCAAAGTTACTGATCTGTGCTCATTGGCTGTGGAGACTATGTATGAGCCATTTATTCTGGTCCTGTTTAGATCAGTGAAATTGAGAGGCATTGCTATCATGGGTATTGTTCCTGTTTGGGGATGTAAGTGAGAACACACCCAGCAGTTACTAGCGTTGCTATGGGTTGCATACAATTTTAACATTTGGATGAAAGGGTTATTTTTCCATGTCTCAGTTCTCACAAACAACAAAAAGAAAAGAAACATTATCATCTTTTTTTCAAAGGATATCATCACTTCAGGATTTTCTTGCAGTGACTGGCGTGAATCCAGGTGGGTTTTCCTTCCAACTTGACAGCAGAACCGGTTGTCAAAAGCACCAAATGTGGTCCGTCAAATTTTGGTTCTAGTGGCTTTCTGACGTGTCGCTTGACCACCACCCAGTCACCTGGTTGGATTCTGTGAATACCTGAAACAGAATCTGGGTCGGGGATAGATTTATAAACACCTTCATGTATTTTATTCAATGTTCTTTGCAAAATCTGAACATATTCTAACAGATTAGAGTGAGAAGCCTGCAACTGTTGGGGAAAATATAGCCCTGTTTTGGGTGGCCCTCCAAATAAAATCTCATAGGGGGACAGCCCATGTGGTTGTTTAGGGGTAGTTCTTACAGAATATAGGGCTAATGGCAAAGCTTCCACCCATCCTTTTCCTGTATCTGCTTTAATTTTTGCACATCTGTTTTTCAAAATTCCATTAAGTCTCTCAACTTTACCACTACTTTGTGGATGATAAGGTGTATGGAAAGCTTGCTGTATGTGAAGTGCTTCCATTACCTCTTTCATTACTTCCCCAGTAAAATGGGTTCCTCTGTCACTCTCAATAGTTTCAGGAACTCCATATCTACAAACTATTTCATTCAAAATTTTCTTTGCTGTTGTTTTTGCATTTGCTTTGGCTACTGGCCAGCTCTCGGGCCAACCTGAAAACATGTCAACACACACTAAAGCAAACTCATAGGTGCCTATTCTGGGCATCTGAATGTAGTCTATTTGAATTCTTTGGAAAGGGAAATCTGGCTTTGGAGAATGCCTTTGGGGAACATGAACAGGCCTCCCTGCATTGTACAGAGCACAAGTGAGACATGAAGCACAAAACCTGGCTGCAAATGCACTAAATCCAGGTGCTATCCAATAGCAGTCAGTAAGTGCCACCATCGCGCCCTTAGCAAGATGACTGACGCCATGTGCCAGCTGTGCTAAAACTGGGTACAAACTCCTGGGTAGACACCACCTGTTGTCAGCGCTCCACAGGCCCTGCTGATTTTGGGTAGCATTACATTTGATCCACTTATCCTTCTCTTCATCAGGGGCCTGGTTCTGCAACTGAATTAGAGTTTCTACATCCCACTGCTCTTGATGAGGGGAATCTGTCCCCGCTACCTGGGCGACCCCTACAGTGGATGTGACTCCAAATGCCATAAGGGCAGCATCCTTTGCCGCTTGGTCCGCTAAAGCATTTCCTCTGGCTGTCATGTCACTTCCCCTTGCATGCCCTTTTACCTTCAAGATGGCAACTTCTGCTGGTTTCTGAAAGGCCTCAAATAGCCGCTCTATGAGTTTTGCATGTCTCACTGGCTTCCCTGCACTAGTCAGAAAGTGCCGTGCTTTCCAGATAGGCCCAAAATCGTGGGCTATTCCAAATGCATATCTGCTGTCAGTGTAAACATTTCCCCTTTGATTCTCTAGGAGATGACATGCTTTGACTACAGCATACAACTCCGCTTCCTGTGCTGACATCTGGGGTTTCAATGCTTCCTGATGTAAAATGGTGTCTGTAGTGGTTACAGCAAACCCTGTGTGTGGCTGACCATCGTCAGTGTAAAATCTGGAACCATCTACGAATAAGTGTGTGTCACAATCTGATAAGGGCTCATCTTTTGCTGGTGTGACAGAGGCCCTTTCTACCTCCATAAGAGCCATACAATCATGAGAAAAACTCTCAGGTTCTACATCAGTACCATTTGTTGCATCTTCCTCATCAATTATAGGAAGAAGAGTAGCCGGATTTAAAGTAACACATCGTTTGATTGTTAAATTCGATGGAGCAAAAAGAGCAGACTGGTACTTGTCAAATCTACTGGCAGACACATGTCTAGTATTTACTTGATTCATGATTTCCTGTACTGCATGTGGTACATACAGGATCAGAGCAGAATCTAGTACAAGCTCCGTTACTTTGTCTAGCAGCAAAATGCAGGCTGCTATGGCTCGCATACAACTGGGGGAGCCTTTGATGACAGGGTCTAATGAGGCTGATACATACATCACAGGCCTCTGTTTGTCTCCATGTAGCTGGGTGAGTACACTTGCAGCAAATCCATTGACTTCATGACAGAACAACGAGAAAGTCTTAGTATAGTCAGGAAGTCCAATGGCGGGAGCTTCAGACAAAATTTTAATAAGCTCCTTCATCTGCAATTCATTGTCCCATGTGAGTTTGAAAGGGTTTCTAGTGGTAGCCTCATATAGAGGAGCCATAAGTTCTGATGCATTTGGAATCCAGTCCCTACAATATCCCACTAACCCCAGGAAGGCACGTAGTTGCCGGACATTTCTTGGCTTTTCAAAGTTTTGTAGAGTTTTAACTCGATCTGGGGTTAGGTGACGGATTCCATGTGAAATGCAGTGACCCAGGAAGATCACTTTCTCTTGGCAGTATTGTAGCTTATCTTTGCTAACTTTGTTGTTACTGTTATAGAGAAACAGGAGAAGGCTTACTGTTTCTCTGCTACAAATGTCCTTTGTATCAGAACAAATAAGCAAATCGTCTATGTACTGAAGCAAAACTGTGTTTGGGTGTAAGGGGGACCATTGGTCCAATACTTGCTTTAACGCAGTATTATATTCAGAGGGGCTACTCACACAGCCTTGGGGCAATCTTGTCCATGCTAACTTTTGGGCATCATGGGTAAATGAAAAAAGGTGCCAGCAATCTGGGTGCAGGGGCACCGAAAAGAAAGCATTTGCAAGATCAATCACTGTAAAGCAGGTGCTGGAGGCAGGTATTCCACTTAGTAAAGTGCGGGGGTTGGGCACGATCGGGGTATCTGCCTCTATTATATTGTTAATGGCTCTCAAATCATGCACCATGCGATATGTCACCTGCCCACCCTTCTTGTCTGGCTTCTTTGCAATTGGGAACAGGGGTGTATTGACCTGGGACTTAATGGGTACAACAACCCCTGCTGCTTTCAGTTGAGTGATTTGATCCTTTATCCCCTCAGTCTGAGCAATACTCAGTGGGTACTGTTTAATCTGTGGGAGATGGGCTCCTGGTTTAATTTTTATCATGACTGGGGTGCAATCCAGCAGACCTACATCATATTTGCTGGTGGCCCATAATTCAGTGGGAATCACTTTCAATTCTGGTGGAAATGGCAGAGTGGAGTCTTGGATTAAAAATACTCCACAGGCAGAATTTAAAACTTCTCCTGATAGACTACTGACCACTTGGACTCCTGTAGGAGTGTAGTCTATGTTTGCTAGAATTTGGTTCAAAATGTCAGCTCCCAAAAGATTGGTAGGAACTGTGTCTGAAACTAACACTTTAGTGACAATTTCTGTTTGCTGTCCTAGCCTAAGTTTAAGTGGCTTGGACTCAACCAAATCAGTAGAGGTCCCGGTTAGGCCAACACCAGAGATAACATTTGTAGATAATAATCCTGGAGGTAAGTCCTCTATATTAAAAACACTTCGGCTTGCACCAGTATCAATTAAACAGGTTAATTCTGTTTCTCCTCCAGGATAGGGGAGTTCTTGTAAAAATACTTTTACTCTGGCCTCGGGACCATTGTCTCCCCTATTTAACATGATTGATACTGGCATGCCATTTTCCTATGCCTGATCCACTGCTTTTGGCAGAGAACTGGGATCAGCATGAGGGGCCTCTAAGCTCTTTTCTAGTCTACGGTCAGGAAGATGGCAGAATTTGGCTATGTGTCCTTCCCCATCACAATTGTAGCATATAATTGGTCCCCGATTGCCATGATTTCTGAAATTGCCTTTGCCTCTACCTCTTCCTTTTCCTCTCTGCTTCCCCATGTACATTACCTTGGGTTTGCTGTCTTTTTGGTTAATCCTGTTTTCTATGGACAACAGGATAGGCAGGACGTCTCGAATAGACATATTGCCTGCCTCAGGCCTTGCTGTGAACAACTTTTCTTTCAACTGGGGTATTAAACCATCAAGAAACCTTTGTTTCACCAGTTGTGTAGATGGACTTGCAGTTTCTCCCGCCTTCTCTTCCTCTATTTTAATGCCTGCTTCCTCAGCCATCTCACTTAACCGCCTCCAATAAGCCCCTGCTGCTTCCTCTTTCCCTTGCTTAGCATTCATAAATTCAGCATGTCTGGTTTGTCCATATATTTGGGGCAATTTTTCCTTCAATTTCTCACAAACCTCCCGTCCACTAACCATCTTACCTAGATTTTTGACGTCTACACCACATTCTTTAAGTATATAGCCAGACATGTTGCTTCCCACTGCTTTAATAAGAAGCTGATGAATGTCAGTAGCAGAAGCCTCATATGCTTCCTGTGCAGCACTAAGTTTGTTTGCAAACCCAATTGGATTCTTTCTAGGATCTCCCAATCCTTCTAATATAGCTCTCATATCTTGGGGACTAAAAGGTACATGCCATTTAATTTGAGACTTACTGTCAACAGCATCACCTTCAAAAACTAATTGGGTTCTGACAGGATAAACTGCAACAGATTTCTCTATGCCAGGGGCAGAAGGGCTGGCATCTCCCTTCCTTCTCTCTTCATCTTGCTGCCACAATTTGGAAATTATGGTTTGCTCCGGAAGTTCAGACTCTATCTCTCTTTCTCTGGCCAAAGCCTTAAGTTCAGAGAGATCCAGGTTTGCATATGTGCCTTTTGATTTATGCCAATCATCTGTTTCTAGGATACGAGCCAAATCCCTCTTTGTAGGTTGATATGGGGCTGTTAAACCTCTGCTCTCTACTATATTGCATAGCTCATCTTTTGTGTGTTCCATGTAATCTAATTCTTTTGCTTTTGTGCGTGGACCCCTTAAAGCCAAACTGGCAGCCACATAAGGTGGGGGGTCCTCCTCTACAGAGTCTTCTGGCCAAACGTAGTAAATTTGGGCAGTACTTTTATTAAATATCTCCGTCAAGCCAGTTTGATTTGCTACTTTAGCTTCTGTCTCCCATGTGCAAGCTATTCTCCACGTTCCTTCACTGCACAGTAGTGGGCCATAATCGTGCAGAAAAGTTTGCCATACTTTTAAATCAAAAGTCCCTTCAGATTTTAAAGGTTTAGCTGTTCCCTTTGTCCATTCTACCCATTTATCTAGGGGCTCAGTATAGGCAGAACCGTACCTTCGGTTCATATATTCTCTAGCGCTCATCTTGCGCTGGGCATTTTCTGAAGGCCTCTCTCCCTTCATTCCCTTAATTAATTTAATGCCCATAATGACTGGCCAGTCTTCTCTCTTCTCTACTTGTGCCTATACCCTCTTGCCTCTAAAACAAATAGTACAGCAAATCTGCAGATTTACAAGAATAGTCTCCACTTATCTACGTGGATAGAAGGGGTTTATGACAATAGACAAAACACTCATTAAGAGACCCTCCTCGTCTCTTCTCTTCTCTGTGAGTTTTATCTGACCCTACCATGCGCCTCTGACCCAGGTCGCCCACAAGGAGTCAACGCAGGGAACTGCAGAGGATTTTCCCTATCCACACACAGTCCAACCCGTGAAGGGGGACACAAACACATTCACACACACACACGTTACCCAACCAGAAAGGTCCGAGAGTGGTCTGGTTTCCTTGAGAACCGACAGATAGGATACATAGGAAAAGGCAGAAATATAGCAAGCTTAAGGGCAGCTTACCTAGCCGGCATTTGAGGTCTGCGTTTCCCGATGATCCCGATCGAAGCGCGGTTCCTTCTGGAGACTCTGCCAAACTCCTGTTATGACTCGCCAAGACTGATATGACTGATTTCTGATTGGGACTCTAAAACAAAGTTAATACTGCAGCTGCAGGAACAGATTCACAGAGGCCCCTCATGCTGATCCACTGCTTTTGGCAGAGAACTGGGATCAGCATGAGGGGCCTCTAAGCTCTTTTCTAGTCTACGGTCAGGAAGATGGCAGAATTTGGCTATGTGTCCTTCCCCATCACAATTGTAGCATATAATTGGTCCCCGATTGCCATGATTTCTGAAATTGCCTTTGCCTCTACCTCTTCCTTTTCCTCTCTGCTTCCCCATGTACATTACCTTGGGTTTGCTGTCTTTTTGGTTAATCCTGTTTTCTATGGACAACAGGATAGGCAGGACGTCTCGAATAGACATATTGCCTGCCTCAGGCCTTGCTGTGAACAACTTTTCTTTCAACTGGGGTATTAAACCATCAAGAAACCTTTGTTTCACCAGTTGTGTAGATGGACTTGCAGTTTCTCCCGCCTTCTCTTCCTCTATTTTAATGCCTGCTCCTGGCTGGCTCGCCAAGACTGATATGACTGATTTCTGATTGGGACTCTAAAACAAAGTTAATACTGCAGCTGCAGGAACAGATTCACAGGACTCAATCACTGTGTTTAAAATGTCCGTTCAGTGAAAAATTTATTATTACATGTTATTTTATACATAGATAAGAAAGGGGTGGTGTGAGATGTTATTAAAAAGTAACAAATAGCAATATGTTATTAAAAGCTAACAAATAGAAATATATTATTAAAAACTAGCGAATAGAACAATTGCAAAAGTTAAACCTTGAAAAGGGAGGGGGGAGTAGAGAGCGTTTAGTAGGAGAAGTGTCTGTGTGTTAGGTGAAGGTTACAGAACACATTTCAACAGTGAGAACAAAATGGATTCTCTTGTGCTTAAATGAACAGTACAATGAATGTCCATGTCACATTCAAGTAGACCTTAAATCGAAATAAGGTCAAGAGGAACTACCTCTTCAGCTTTATGAATACTTGATTCCAAACCTCAGAATCCACCCATGGTTGCAAGACAACATATTGACATAAAAAGAATTACTCTTGAAACAACTGGTACCTCCCTCTTATGCCTTGATCTAAATGCAGCATTTTCATGCCACCCACTCAGATATACATTATGACATACATAAAGACCTATGGCAGTATCTGATGACTAATTATCATAAACCTAAAGGGTTTTCTTGGTTCTATTCCCTTATTCAAAACAAAAATCATTTTGGCAAAACATCCAATATGACTAACTGGGAAAAAGAACTTGGATCAGTATACTCCCCTAAAGATTGGCAAGATGCTATGCACTCCTGCTACCGGTATTCCCACTACATTAATCATTGGGACTTAATGCTCATAATGGCATCATATGATGTCAAGAAGGATAACATGCCGGATAACATGCCGGAGCGTGCCTGCGCAACACACTGCATCTCCGATCATGGTATGGAGCCTCTGACGGAGGCTTCTTTTCACGTGATCAGCTGTGACCAATCACAGCTGATCATTGTGTGAACCAGGAAGTCCTAGTAAATGGCATTCCTCGGTTCACGCTGACTGGGAGAGCCGATCGGTGGCTCTCCCTGACAGAGGGGGGGTCTGTGCTGATAATCAGCACATTGATTATCAGCAGAGCCCTATCAGATGTGCCACCACAGCTGTCAATAATGAGATGTGCCCATCAGCTGCCAGTCAGTGCCCCAACAGAAACGGATGTCAGTGCCCATATCAGTGCACATCAGTGTCCATATCAGTTCCAATCAGTGCCCACCACAGTGCCAATCAGTGCCCATTACAGTGCCAATCAGTGGCCAGCAGTTACACCTGTTAGTACCTCATCATCAGTGCCACCTGTCAGTGCCACCTGTCAGTGCCAATCAGTACCGCCTATCAGTGCCGTCTGTCAGTGCCCATCCCAGCCACCTGCCAGTGCTCATCAGTGCCACCTATCAGTGCCCATCAGTGCTGCCTATCAGTGCCTATCAGGGCCGCCTATCAGTGCCCATCAGTGCTGCATATCAGTGCTGCCTATTGGTGCCCATCTGTGCCACCTTATCAGTGCAACCTCATCAGTGTCACCTCATCAGTGCCACCTCATCAGTGCCGTCTCATTAGTGCCAGTCAGTGAAGGAGAAAACTAAATTTTATAACCGAAACAAAGAAAAACTTTTTTTTTCAAAATGATCAGTCTTTTTTAGTTTGTTTATGAAAAATAAAAACCCCAGAGGTGATCAAATACCACCAAAATAAAGCTCTATTTGTGGTAGGAAAATGATAAAAATTTAGTTTGAGTGCAGTGTTGCATGACCACGCAATTGTCATTCAAATTGCAACAGCGCTGAAAGCTGAAAATTGTCCTGGGCAGGAAGGGGCGAAAGTGCCCGGTATTGAAGTGGTTAAGCTAATTTCCTCAGTAACTGGCCTTATTATTAAACCTACCCCTCATTTAGCTCTACTAAACCTCTCTATTAACAATGTACCAACCCAGTTTAGAAGCATAATAATCCATATACTCATCACTGCTTGATTAACAATAACAGCAAAATGGAAATCTGCTTTAACCCCCAATACTGATGAAGTAATACAAAGGGTTAAAACGCAACACTTCTATAAGAGATCCTTTGCTCTATTACTAGAATTCTTATAAACAATTACTTAATGAGCAATCCCGTGTTCTGGTACAGTATTATTTGTTTTGCTTTTTACTTTATGCTTTTTCACTGTTACTTTTATAGTAGCTTGCTTAACACAGGTGATAAATATATTTTTGATAACATTTTACAGCTAATCTCTGCCTATCCTCTGCAAGGGTTAGTGGCATCCACATTGCGTGGTAGGATGTGTGTGCCCGCCAAATAAAAGAGATACCCACATACTTCTGTTGCCTAATATGCCATGCAATGCTACTGTTGTAATTTATAATGTTAAACTTTAATAAAAACAAATTAAAAGAAATGCTTAAATAACTAATTATTTAACTAAACACATTAGGTTTTAGTCAACGAAAATGATTTTGCCAAAATTAACACTGGATTTCATGAAGTCGTAAGCAAATGCACATAAACATGTACAGAACATCCCATAACAGTTTGTGCCCAAGGCAGACAGAAACAATAGAACAGTGTGTACAACCACGTAACAATAAACACATAATAACCCCCCCTCAAGCTATCTAGCAATGGTCTATGAGATGCTTCGACAATATTCCGGCTTCATATTTGATGAAGGATATTGTTCAAAAATATTACTGTCCCAAGTGAAAGAGCCTCTCCATTCTTTCAGTGTCAATTAAGTAGCTGGTCATAATTTTCTCGGTCACCCTGTGCCCCTAATAGACACAGGGTCACTTACACATAAGAGGGGCGTGGGGAGATGATAGAGGAGTTTCCTTACCTCTCTTAGGTAAGCTGGGTTCCACAGGCCCCCCGCTCAAAGTGACTCCTGTCACATATCTCTTCTTTGTGGGCAGGAGACTCACACAGGAAGAAGACCCCAGACAGGTTGACTCTGCAGTTAGTCCATAGTACCAGTCCCCCAATGCATGTACCCACACAGTACCCTAAGCAAGAAAGTTTGACTGTGTGCACTGTGACGATTGCCAGAGACCAGAGAGAGCAGCACTGTGCATTAGTGGCCGGCAAGGCCTCCTGAGTCCCAACGAGACTGAGTCTGTCTCGACTCACGAGGCGACCGCCAGGCGCCCAGAGTAAAGCAGACTGCAGCACATGTTGTCTGGTCAAACATCTTATGGGAATAGTTTTACATGAGATACAAATAAAGTGAAAACATTACAAAGATACACCAGTAGAGCAGATAACCCTATGATCATTCATCTCCTATCCATTTGATAGTTGACTGTAGTGTAATAGAATAATAAAAATGGCTCATCGCAGATCATTAATTTTGGACTTAATCTCAGTCACTTTCTGTCATGAGGGAGTCTTCCTCCCTGGAGCTGGGTGGTTCTTCTGCTGCTGCTGTGGTTGCTGCTGTGGGTACATGTTTAATGTACTGGTAGCAGGGGTGGATTGACCCATTGGGCACTCGGGCATTGCCCGAGGGCCTGGGGGCCAATAGGGGGACCCATGAGAGGCTCTGTAACACAAGCAGCAGTCTACCAGTTGAAGCAGCTGTAATAATACCATTCACAGCGTGCTGCTCCATGCCAGCCCCCTCTTCCCTCCCGTCCACAACAGGTGTAAATGTAAATGACATCACCTGAGATAGACGAGAAGAGAGGAGGGGCCGGTGGAGAGCAGCGCATGGGAGCAGTATTATTACAGGCATTGGGTGAGGCTGTGCATTTTTTTTTTACTGGAGTCTATCAACGCACCAGGGCCGCCATCGGGGGGGAGAGAGCCAGTACAAATATAGGGGGCCCCGGCCTAAAAAGGACTGCAAGCCCCATGATACTCTCCTGGTCCTTCACCCCACGGCGTTCCTCCCTCACAGTGTCCCCCTGTTTGTTCTCACCCCCACAGTGTCCCTGTGTGCTCCCCTCCACAGTGTCCCCGTGTGCTCTCCCTGCCACAGTGTCCCCCTGTGTGCTCTCTCCCTCACAGTGTCCCCCTGTGTTCCCCCCACAGAGTCCCCCTGTGTGCTCTCCCCCTCAGTGTCCCCCTGTGTTCTCCTCCCCCCACAGTGTCCCCCTGTGTGCTGTCCCCCCTCAGTGTCCCCCTGTGTGCTCTCCCCCCTGCAGTGTCCCCCTGTGTGCTTCCCCCTCACAGTGTCCCCCTGTGTGCTCTCCCCCTCACAGTGTCCCCCTGTGTGCACTCCCCCCACAGTGTCCCCATGTGTGCTCTTCCCCCCACAGTGTCCCCCTGTGTGCTCCCACCACAGTGTCCCACTGGGGCCACACTGCGTCCCTCTGTCCCTGGCATCCCTCATCTGAAATATACCTTTAAATTCCATACCTGGGGGGTGTCTATAGTATGCCTGTAAAGTAGCGCATGTTTCCTGTGTTTATAACAGTCCTAAAGGGAAAAAAAGTCATTTAAAAGTACTAGCGGTAGTGCCAGCAGCTATAATAAATTGTCGGGTCTCTGCAATACTCATAAAAGTCATTGAAAAAAATGGCCTGGGATTCCCCCACAGTGTATTACCAGGCCCTTTGGGTCTGGTATGAATATTAAGGGGAACCCCGAACCAATTTTTTTAAAAAATAATGCGTGGGGGTCCCCCCAAATTCCATACTAGGCCCTTCAGGTCTGGTATTGATATTAAGGGGAACCCTGCGCCAAAAGTAAAAAAAAGTGGCGTGGGGGTCCGCCTAAAAATCCATACCAGACCTTTATCCGAGCACGCAACCTGGCAGGTCGCAGAAAAAGAGGGGGGGACGAAAGAGCGCCCCCCTTCCTGAACCGTACCAGGCCACATGCCCTCAACATGGGGAGGATGTCCCCATGTTGATGGGGACAAGGGCCTCATCCCCACAACCCTTGCAAGGTGGTTGTGGGGGTCTGCGGGTGGGGGGCTTATCGGAATCTGGAAGCCCCCTTTAACAAGGGGACCCCCAAATCCCAGCCCCCCTGTGTGAAATGGTACCCCTACCATCTCACAAAAAAAGTGGCAAAAATGTTAAACAAGACAAGAGACAGTTTTTGACAATTCCTTTATTAATGTCTTCTTCTTTCCCCCTTCTTCTTTCCATCTTCTTCTGGTCTCCATTCGGTTTTCTTCCTCCATCTTGTTCTTCCCCTGCTTCTTCCTCTTCTTCCTCCGATCCTCTGCTTCTTCCTTCAGTCTTCTCATCCGCATCTTCCTCCGGCGTCTTCTTCCCCACTACATTCTCCCGACGATCCGCATCCATGGGAGGTTCCCTCTGTGTGACGCTTCTGTTCTTCTGACAGTTCTTATATAACTTAGGGCGGGGCCATCCGGTGAACCTTCCCCCCTCTGATGCACGGGGACTTCACGGGGAATTCCCTACGGATTTCCTGTGATGTCAGAGGGGGGCGGGGTCACCCAGTTACGTAACGGGTGACCCCGCCCCCTCTGACACCACAGGGAAAACCACAGGGACTTCCCCAAATTGTTCGCTATTCGGCGAACGGGCGAACAGCCAATGTTCGATTTGAACACATGTTCGAGCCGAACAGACAGCCCATCCTTACTCAGCAACACCCAGCCATACCCAGCAATACTCAGCCATACTCAGCCATACCCAGCAATAACTACACATATCCAGCTATACCCAGCAATATCCAGCCATACCCAGCCATACCCATCCATACCCAGCCATACCCAGTCGTACCCAGCTATACCCGGCCGTACCCAGCCATACTCAGCCGGACCCAGCCATAATCAGCCGGACCCAGCCATAATCAGCCGGACCCAGCCATACTCAGCTGGACGCAGCCATACTCAGCAATACTCAGCAATATCCAGCAATACCTACAAATACTCAGCTATGCTCAGCAATATCCAGCCATACCCAGTCATAATCAGCCATACCCAGCCATACCGTATTATACTCAGCTGTACCCATCCATACTCAGGCATATCCAGCCCTACCCAGCCGTACCCAGCCATACTCAGCCCTCCCATCCATACTCAGCTATACTCAGCCATACCCAGCCATACCAAGCCATACTCATTCATGTTCAGTCATCCCATCCATACTCAGCCATCCACATTCATGGCTCAATCATGCTCAGCCATCCCCATCCACGGCTCATCCATCCCCATTCATGCTCATCCATGCCACATCAATTCTCATCCATGCCACATCCATGCCACTACAGTGCCAAACAAAAGTGTAATAGGTAGTCAAATTAGATTGTGGTATCGCCATACTCAGGAGGAGTAGGATAATCTATAATTGGGTGTAATTTTTGGTATGTACATGCTATGTGTTAGAAATATTGTATAAATGGACAACTTTGTGTAAAAAAAATAAATGCGTTTTCATTTTCTTTCCACATTTTCCAAAAGCTTGTAGAAAAAAATGACATCTTCAAAAGACTTATTATGCCTCATAGATTATACGATGGGGTGTTTTCTTTCCAAAAGAAATCATTTTTGGAGCGTTTCCATTGTCCTGGTGCTCCAGGGCCTTCAAAAGTGCAAGAGAATTTATGCTCCTAGAACACCTGATGGTGCTCCCTGCATGTTGGGCCTCTGTATGTGGTCAGGCTGTGTAAAGGTCTCACACATGTGGTATCGCCATACTCAGGAGGAGTGGTAGAATGTCTTTTGGGGTGTAATTTGCGGTATGCATATGCTGTGTGTGAGAAATAACCTGCTAATATGACAATTTTGTGAAAAAAATAAAATAAAAAAAAAAAATTTTTATTTTGCAAAGAATTGTGGGAAAAAATTACAACTTCAAAAAACTCACCATGCCTCTTACTAAATACGTTGGAATGTCTACTTTCCAAAAAGGGTCATTTGGAGGTTATTTTTACTTTCCTGGCATGTTAGGGTCTCAAGAAATGAGAAAGGCCATCAGTACTTCAGGTGTGATCAATTTTCAGAGATGTGAACTCTAAAACTTTCTCACATATATGTGCAGTATATATATGTAGCAGTATAAATGTTTGCCAAACTTTATGAAGAAAATGACTAAATTTGCAATTTTTTTTTCTTTTATAGCGCAAAAAAAATAAATAAACCAGCGGCGATTAAATACCACCAAAAGAAAGCTCTATTTGTGTGAAAAAAAGGATAAAAATGTCATATGGGTACAGTGTTGCATGACTGAGTAATTGTTCAAAACGTGAGAGCACTGAAAGCTGAAAATTGGTCTGGTTAGGAAGGGGGTTTAAGTGCCCAGTGGGTAAGGGGTTAATTGACTGTGCAGTGTGTGGATGGGTTTTGGGCTACTTGTTCTCAACAACAGAAAAGAAGCATACACTTATAGCAAGGAATGAAGATGTGGCTTAAAAAAGATGCGACTTAACAAAACTTGGTTTTACAGAGAAAAGACTTTATCTAACGGCTAAATCTGTGTCTGTGTAGTTTTTCAAGCCATAAATAATAACATGATATTAGGTGTTTTTTTACTCCAGAAGTGTATAATGAGTTTTGAAATCCTAGAGAAATTCTTAATAATGCATTATTTAACTAAACACATTAGATTTTAGTAGACTAAGATGATTTTGCCAAAATCAACAATTGGTTTCATGAACTCGTAAGCGAATCCACATAAACATGTACAGAACATCCCATAACAGTTTGCGCCCGAGGCAGACAAACAATAGAACAATGGGACACATAATAACCCCATCCCCACCGCAAACTATCTAGCAATGGTCTATGAGATACTTCTACAATATTCCAGCTGTGTGAAAAGTGAAATTATTTATCTCATATATTTTATGAGGGATATTGTTCATAAATATTACTGTCCCAAGTGAAAGAGCCTCTCCACCAATGCCCATAAGCACACAGCACCCTAAACAAATTGTCCGAAACAGAGCATTACTTACCCAACTAACTTCTGACTCTCTCGTAGAACATACCGGCCACTGGTGAGAGATGTGGACAGGAGAGGAGAGGGGCGGACTGGCTCTTCTCCCTGGAGTCCTTTCAGCTGCTGGAGAGAAGACAGGATTGCTGGGATCACTCCGTCCTGCTCTTGGGGATCTGGGCAGTATGTATAGGAGAGGAGTGTGGAGGGTATGACAGTGGAAAGTATATACAGTAGGGGAGTGTGGAGGGTATGACGATGAGCAATAAGTACAGGAGAGGAGTGTGGAAGGCATGATAGTGAACCATATGTACGGGAGAGGAGTGTGGAGGGTATGACAGTGGGCAATATTTAAAGGAGAGGAGTGTGGAGGGTATGGTAGTGGGCAGTTTGTACAAAAAAGTAGTGTGGAGGGTATGACAGTGGGCAGTATGTACAGGAGAGGAGTGTGGAGGGTATGACAGTGGGTGGTATAGACTGTAGTGGAATTTGAGAGGTAGGACAGTGGACAGTATGTTAAGGAGAGGTATGTGGAGGGTATGAAAGTGGGCAGTATGTACAGGAGAGGAGTGTGGAAAGAATGACAGTAGGCAGTAGGGATGAGCTTCGAGTTCGAGTCGAACTCATGTTCGACTCGAACATTGGCTGTTCGCAAGTTCACCGAACAGCGAACAATTTGGGGTGTTCGCGGCAAATTCGAATGCCGCGGAACACCCTTTAAAAGTCTATGGGAGAAATCAAAAGTGCTAATTTTAAAGGCTAATATGCAAGTTATTGTCATAAAAAGTGTTTGGGGACCTGGGTCCTGCCCCAGGGGACATGGATCAATGCAAAAAAAAGTTTTAAAAACGGCCGTTTTTTCAGGAGCAGTGATTTTAATAATACTTAAAGTCAATCAATAAAAGTGTAATATCCCTTTAAATTTCGTACCTGGGGGGTGTCTATAGTGTGCCTGTAAAGGGGCGCATGTTTCCTGTGTTTAGAACAGTCTGACAGCAAAATGACATTTTGAAGGAAAAAACTCATTTAAAACTACCCGCGGCTATTGCATTGCCGACAATACACATAGAAGTTCATTGATAAAAACGGCATGGGAATTCCCCAAAGGGGAACCCCGAACCAAAATTTAAAAAAAAAAAAATGACGTGGGGGTCCCCCTAAATTCCATACCAGGCCCTTCAGGTCTGGTATGGATATTAAGGGGAACCCCGGCCAAAATTTAAAAAAAAAAATGACGTGGGGTTCCCCCTAAATTCCATACCAGACCCTTCAGGTCTGGTATGGATTTTAAGGGGAACCCCGCGCCAAAAAAAAAAAAAAAAAAACGGCGTGGGGTCCCCCCAAAAATCCATACCAGACCCTTATCCGAGCACGCAACCTGGCAGGCCGCAGGAAAAGAGGGGGGGACAAGAGTGCGGCCCCCCCTCCCTCCTGAACCGTACCAGGCCACATGCCCTCAACATTGGGAGGGTGCTTTGGGGTAGCCCCCCAAAACACCTTGTCCCCATGTTGATGAGGACAAGGGCCTCATCCCCACAACCCTGGCCGGTGGTTGTGGGGGTCTGCGGGTGGGGGGCTTATCGGAATCTGGAAGCCCCCTTTAACAAGGTGACCCCCAGATCCCGGCCCCCCCCTGTGTGAAATGGTAAGGGGGTACATAAGTACCCCTACCATTTCACGAAAAAAGTGTCAAAAATGTTAAAAATGACAAGAGACAGTTTTTGACAATTCCTTTATTTAAATGCTTCTTCTTTCTTCTATCTTGCTTCATCTTCTGGTTCTTCTGGCTCTTCTGATTCTTCTGGTTCTTCCTCCGGCGTTCTCGTCCAGCATCTCCTCCGCGGCGTCTTCTGTCTTCTTCTCCTCGGGCCGCTCCGCACCCATGGCATGGGGGGGAGGCTCCCGCTCTTCTCTTCTTCTCTTCTTCTTTTCTTCTTTTCTTCTTTTCTTCTCTTCTTCTCTTCTTCTTCATTTTCTTCTCCGGGCCGCTCCGCAATCCATGCTGGCATGGAGGGAGGCTCCCGCTGTGTGACGGCGCTCCTCGTCTGACAGTTCTTAAATAACGGGGGGGGCGGGGCCACCCGGTGACCCCGCCCCCCTCTGACGCACGGTGACTTGACGGGACTTCCCTGTGGCATTCCCCGTGACGTCACAGGGAAGTCCCGTCAAGTCACCGTGCGTCAGAGGGGGGCGGGGTCACCGGGTGGCCCCGCCCCCCCGTTATTTAAGAACTGTCAGACGAGGAGCGCCGTCACACAGCGGGAGCCTCCCTCCATGCCAGCATGGATTGCGGAGCGGCCCGGAGAAGAAAATGAAGAAGAAGAGAAGAAGAAAAGAAGAGAAGAAAAGAAGAAAAGAAGAAAAGAAGAAGAGAAGAGCGGGAGCCTCCCCCCCATGCCATGGGTGCGGAGCGGCCCGAGGAGAAGAAGACAGAAGACGCCGCGGAGGAGATGCTGGACGAGAACGCCGGAGGAAGAACCAGAAGAACCAGAAGAGCCAGAAGAACCAGAAGATGAAGCAAGATAGAAGAAAGAAGAAGCATTTAAATAAAGGAATTGTCAAAAACTGTCTCTTGTCATTTTTAACATTTTTGACACTTTTTTCGTGAAATGGTAGGGGTACTTATGTACCCCCTTACCATTTCACACAGGGGGGGGGCCGGGATCTGGGGGTCACCTTGTTAAAGGGGGCTTCCAGATTCCGATAAGCCCCCCGCCCGCAGACCCCCACAACCACCGGCCAGGGTTGTGGGGATGAGGCCCTTGTCCTCATCAACATGGGGACAAGGTGTTTTGGGGGGCTACCCCAAAGCACCCTCCCAATGTTGAGGGCATGTGGCCTGGTACGGTTCAGGAGGGAGGGGGGGCCGCACTCTTGTCCCCCCCTCTTTTCCTGCGGCCTGCCAGGATGCGTGCTCGGATAAGGGTCTGGTATGGATTCTTGGGGGGACCCCACGCCGTTTTTTTTTTTTTTTTTGGCGCGGGGTTCCCCTTAAAATCCATACCAGACCTAAAGGGTCTGGTATGGAATTTAGGGGGAACCCCACGTCATTTTTTTTTTTAAATTTTGGCCGGGGTTCCCCTTAATATCCATACCAGACCTGAAGGGCCTGGTATGGAATTTAGGGGGACCCCCACGTCATTTTTTTTTTTTAATTTTGGTTCGGGGTTCCCCTTTGGGGAATTCCCATGCCGTTTTTATCAATGAACTTCTATGTGTATTGTCGGCAATGCAATAGCCGCGGGTAGTTTTAAATGAGTTTTTTCCTTCAAAATGTCATTTTGCTGTCAGACTGTTCTAAACACAGGAAACATGCGCCCCTTTACAGGCACACTATAGACACCCCCCAGGTACGAAATTTAAAGGGATATTACACTTTTATTGTTTGACTTTAAGCATTATTAAAATCACTGCTCCTGAAAAAACGGCCGTTTTTAAAACTTTTTTTTGCATTGATCCATGTCCCCTGGGGCAGGACCCAGGTCCCCAAACACTTTTTATTACAATAACTTGCATATAAGCCTTGAAAATTAGCATTTTTGATTATTCATGTTCGTGTCCCATAGACTTTAACGGTGTTCGCATGTTCGAACGAACTTTTTTCCTGTTCGCATGTTCTGGTGCGAACCGAACAGGGGGGTGTTCGGCTCATCCCTAGTAGGCAGTATGTACAGGAGGGGAGTGTGGAGGGTATGGCAGTGGGCAGTATGTACAGGAGAGGAGTATGGAGGGTATGACAGGTTATAGGTTGGACTTGATGGACTTTTTTCAACCTCGCCTACCATGTAACTATGTGACAGTGACAGTATGTACAGGAGAGGAATGTGGAGGGTATTGAAGTGGACAGTATGTACAGGAGAGGAGTGTGGAGGGTATGACAGTGGGTAGTTTGTACAGGAGAGAAAGAAGGAAAGGGTATGATAGTGAGCAGTATGCCCACTGTCATACCCTCCACACTCCTCTCCTACACATATTTCCTCTTGTCATACACTGTGCACTCCTCTAATGCACGGTGTAATTTTCCTAACCTCACTTGTTCTGGAATGGAAACACTTAAACACAACCATGTTCCAGAATACAGAACATTCCTTCTGGAATAATGACCAGTACCTTCTCCATGCTTCCCTTACTACAGAGGAATCATTGTACTGTCTCAGGAAGTGAACAGATTCTGATTAGCAATATTGATCAAATATTACCAACAGGACCTGCGCAAAAAAAAGAAAAACAAGTTCTGAAATGTGACCAGCAGTGACATAGCTCCGCCCCCCAGTCCTATAAATATAGGGGCCCGGGGCCACTACACAGTTCATAGCAGAGCTTGCAGAACATCATGATGAAAGCTGTGATCACTCTCCTAATCCTGGGGCTCCTCTTCATCCATGGTAAGTAAGAACATTTCCATATTATACATTTTGTCTTACTATCCTAGAGTCCAGTGTATAACAATGCATTGTCCATAGTCCAACATCTATACTAGCAGCACACTGACTTTGTTTTCATTCCAATTTCTTCTGCTGAATATTTGTTACTTTATATTGAAGCTCCTGCCGGGAAGAAATGAAAAGCAGCCCACATTACACAATGTTAGGCACATAGTTAACCCATTGATTGCCACTAGATGTTACCCTCTTCCAACCCAGTGTCATTAGTACAGTGACAGTCGGATTTTCTGACGGTAATTGTGTGATAGGACCTTGTTGTCGAAAATTCCGACCATGTGTGGGCTCCATCACACATTTTCCATCGGATTTTCCGACACACAAAGTTTGAGAGCAGGCTATAAAATTTTCCGGCAACAAAATCCGTTGTCGGAATTTCCGATCGTGTGTACACAAATCCGACGCACAAAGTGTCACGCATGCTCAGAATAAATAAAGAGATGAAAGCTATTGGCTACTGCCCCGTTTATAGTTCCGACGTACGTGTTTTACGTCACCGCGTTCAGAATGACCGGATTTTAATGTCACTATCAGTGTCAGTGTCAGTTAGTGACCCTCCCAGATAGTGTCTGTTAGTGGCAGATCGCCCACCACACTATCATAGTCACACTCTAATTCGCTGATCACCATTATTACAGTATAGTGTCTATAACTGTGTAGAGATGAACGATTAATCGTTAAAGAATCGAGATTCTACCCCCCCCCCCACAATCTTAACACAGCATATTCCTGATTCAGTGCAGAGAGTTCTCTGCTCAAGCTGACAGCTGTCAAAAAGAAAAAAGCAGATATCCTGCCAAGTTTATTACAACATCGCTCAGGAGAGATAAAGAGAAATATTGTAACATTTTGTTCTTTTAAAGATCAAAGGAATGAACTTCTGTCTGTAGATGAGGGCAGTTTAACCACCTAAAGACTAAACCCTTTTCTGACACTTGTTGCTTACAAGTTAAAATCAGTATTTTTTGTTATAAAATTACTTAGAACCCCCAAACATTATACAGTGGTTATAAAAAGTCTACACACCCCTGTTAAAATGTCAGGTTTCTGTGAAGTAAAACAAATTAGACAAAGATAAATCATCTCAGAACTTTTTCCACCTTTAATGTGACCTATAAACTGTACAACTCAATTGAAAAACAAACTGAAATCTTTTAAGGGGGGAAGTAAAAATAATTTTAAAAAAATAATGTGGTTGCATAAGTGTGCACACCCTCTTATAACTGGGGATGTAGATGTGTTCAGAATTAAGCAATCACATTCAATCTCATGTTAAATAGGAGTCAGTACACACCGGCCATCATTTAAAGTGCCTCTGATTAACCCCAAATAAAGTTCAGCTGTTCTAGTAGGTCTTTCCTGACATTTTCTTAGTCGCATCCTACAGCAAAAGCCACGGTCCTCAGAGAGCTTCCAAAGTCAAACCCGAACATTTTGCCAGCGCATAGCAATTTTTTTTTAGTATACATTATAGTATTGTAAAAGACCGTGGACACCTTTGGGTGCCCCAAGACCAGTAGTAATGTGGCGCGTGTAGCGGCGGACATTGGGCGCGGTCAAATTGACAGTAGAAGGCTTAACGAAACATGGTTAAAGTGGCTTTCCACTCAAAAGAAAGTAAAGATTAAAAAAAAAAATAGCGAATTTTTTTTTTTTTTACTCACCTCTTTAATGCCTGTTGCTAGGGGGTCCCTCGTAATCTGCCTTCTTCGGCGCCTGGGCCCCTGATGTCACTTCCCTCAGCACAGGAAGGGAGATCAGCTCTCCCCCCTCCCTCTAGGCAATCATCTTGGACACGTGACAGGTCCCAGATGATTGCACAGCCAGTCACGGCGTGCGGCGCGGCTCGCGCATGCGCAGTGGGTGCCCGGTTGTGAAGTCACAGCTGGACGCCCACAGTTAAAATGCCGGCACTGCTGAGCGGAGGGGGAGACGAGCGGGGCTTCGATCCCCTGCATTTCTGAACCCTGGGACAGGTAAGTGTCCGATTATTAAGCAGTATTTGTAGCTGATGACTTTTAATTGTTTTTTTTAGTGGGAACTCGGCTTTAAGTAAAACAAAAACATTCTTTTCACCATAAAATATGCTTTGATTGCTGTGCCACAAGTAAGAGTCTTACAGACTCAGCACAATCATTTTTGCATTACTTCATGCACAAAAGCTGGTCATCCTGGCACACACCATCAGGCCGGCTGCTGTAAGCTGACCTGTGCATGCGCAGCTCAGCTTACATTCCATGGATTGCTGTGAACAAGCAGGTAGGTGTATTTTATTGTAGAAGAGAAATTGCATGTCTCCTCTGCAATAAAAAAACCCGCCTGCTGGCAGCATGTAATGACAGAACTTTTGTTCCACTTTAAGACACACAAACTTTGGGACAAACTATCATTTATAAAAACACAATACAACATCTACTTTTCTGCACCCCAAAAGATCATTTCCTTTTGTAGGGGGGGAGGGGAGGAAGCATAACATGACATTTAGGGCCGGTTCACACTGCTGCGATGCGGAAACCCTGCAAATCCACTGCGGTTCTCGCATCGCATGTTTCCCGGCCGCAGTTCACACAGCCCTATGAGAACTGCTGGGAGTGTCAGGTAAAAGACACCCCCAAATCACTTCACATATCGCAGTGCCATCTGCAAACTCGGACAGGAATCGGATGAACACCCATGTGATCCGATTCTGCTGCGGACAAAAAAAAAAAGGGTCCTGTGCGAGTTTGATGGAAATTCAGCCATACGATCTTTATGGCTGAAATCGCATGGCACAGACATCGCATGTCATTATCAATGCAGTGCCAATCACATGCGATCTCTGACATTGCACCAGTGTGAACCGCCCCTTAAGCCAAAAGTCTGCTTTAATATTCAACAAGCTTTATTGCAAGTAGTGCAAATTCACAAAGCCAGGATGTAAGAACAGACCCTCTCCTACTCCTTCAATGTGCTTCTCCCCCGACAGGGGCTTAAGGTGGCCATACACTACACAATCTTATTATACAATCTTTAATAAAATATGCAGGCCCTTACACTAGATCATTCTTGGAAGATGAAAATCTGATTGTACAAGAAGATTGTGTAGTGTATGGTCACCTTCAGTCCTGACCTGTGAGCTGGAAACACTTGGATTACAATTTGTTGGCCTTTGCAGTCAGTTTGCACCTCCAGTAATCCCAGTGACTGTTGTCAGAGTAAAATATGTCCGACCTTTGCCATCAGTAATTAAAAAAAAAACCTCATTGTTGTAATGAATGTAAATGCCATTGTTGGTGTCAGACCCTCCTCTCCCTGCACTCTTCCATTCCCAAGCTGACCCCATTGATGGGGGTGAAGAGGCTGTATCACTATGGAGTCTGTATACAGAAGGGGGAACGTATCACTGCAATAATGTCACAAAGTTCTACCCCTCTGTATACACCATAGCAATACAGATCCCCAGACATTTCCAGCCGCCCCTCCTCCCCCCTTCACATTACACATTTGTAAAACAACACATTGAATCCGACCTGCTGAACCTCCATGCAGACTCTGGTCATTCTCTGCAACGTGAACACACGGGGGAGGGGCGTGGCTGAGGGGGCGTGTCCTTCTTTCTTCAGGGAGTACATCCACCAGACACAAGGAGGAGCGCTCAGGGGACCCCTAGAGGTAGTGAGTGGAAATACAGAGCAGCTCCACGGACTCCAGCAATCTTTTACTATTTACGGCCCTGCCGATGGGACCGGAGAGAGGAAGCACGTCCCTGGCTCCGCCCCTGGTCCATGTAGAATAATGTGTCTGGGTTTCTGATAGGTTGAAATCCGGACAGATGATTGAAAAACCGGACTGTCCGGGTGACAACCGGACAGGTGGCAACCCTAGGCGCGACGGCGGTAGTGGCGCAGAGTTTTTTGGCTGGGCGGTGGGGTTGTGTGGTTGTGTGGCGGGAGAGGGGGTAAGATCACTTGCTGGTTGCTGCCTGGATTACCAGTGTCCATCAATGCTGACCCCTAAACTCACCTGCCTGACACACTGACCTACCTATCTGACCTACATACACTGACCTTCCTGACCTACATACACTGACCTACCTGACCTACATACAATGACCTACCTGACATACATACACTGACCTACCTGACCTACATACACTGACCTACCTGACCTACATACACTGACCTACCTGACATACACTGACCTACCTACCTGACATACACTGACCTACCTGACATACATACACTGACCTACCCATATCTATCCATAGCCTATTGCATTAGGGTGTGCACTTCAAGCCAAACTACAAAAAACATTTATCAATGTAAACAAACATAATGTTTTTAACTTATTAATTAAATAATCTTTTAACATAAACAAAGCTTTTAACTAAATCTCTAAATTAAATAAGCAATTTTAAAAACTGCACGGTAAGTAGGATTTTTTTATAATAAGTGTCATGTTTTATTATCCTGAATTGTATTTACCGCTTTAAATAAATTTGTTAGATCCCCCAAGAACAAGACATCTCCCCAGCAACAATAGATCTCCCAGCCTGTGGGCATATGGGAAGTGGTTAATATACAATTGGAATTTTTTTTTGTATACCAAAGACATGTAGCATATATATATATATATATATATATATATATATATATATATATATATATATATATATATATATATGCACTTTTTTCCTGACAAGCCAGGGTTCATACAGTTTTAATTGTATATGTAATATATATATATATATATATATATATATATATAAATAAATATATATATATATATATATATATATATAAATAAATATATATATATATATATATATATATATATATATATATATACTGTCTAAATAAATGTGTCTATATATATATATTATACAGTATATACACAATTAAAACTATTTAAACCCTGGCTTGTCATATATATATGGTGACAAGCCAGAGTAATGCCGCGTACACACGAGCGGACTTTACGGCAGACTTGGTCCGGCGTACTGGATTTGGTCGGACAATTCGATCGTATGTGGGCTCCAGCGGACTTTGTTTGCTCAAAACTTGGACGGACTTAGATTTGAAACATGTTTCAAATCTATCCGACGGACTCTGCTTTCTAGCGGACAAACCGATCATCTGTGTGCTAGTCCGACGGACCAAAACTCACGCATGCTCTGAAGTACAAGAGGGAAGAGCTCGGTCTGGTAAAACTAGCCTTCGTATTGAAGCTAGCATATTCCTCTTCTGTGATCTTTTAATACAGCGCATTTTTTTTCTTTATAATGCGAGAGGAATGAAGTTGTTTTGCTGCTTTATATTCACACAGAGTTCTCACAAACTACTTTCTTCATGATTTATCCTCATGCCATGACTAATATGATATTTTCAAAAGCCAGATCTCCATAAATAAAGTATTAAATTAGATTTTGGACTCTTCTTTCTGTTTTTTAGATTTAAACACTATCTATTTTACAATGTGTGCTAAATTATACAAAATGTATATATATTTTTTTTTAGTTTTGGAGTTTCAAGTGACCACAATAACCTTAATATTTTGTGTTGTTTTAATGAACCTTAATGAGGTTGGTGCCCCTTGTTAATTAGACATAGGCGGGTTTATTTTCCAAAGGCAAATTCATTTTTCACTACAAGTGCAAATTGTACTTGGAATTGCACAGAAAGAGCATTTAGAAGTGCTTTCGCTGTGGATCTGAGGGGCACATGCAAGGAACCACAAAAAAAATTAAAACCTTTCTCTTGCACATGATTGTATGATAAAATCAGCAGAGCTTCCCCTCATTTCAGATCTTCCCCTCAGATTTACAGCGACTACACTTCCAACACATATGCCCCGTACACACGGTCGGACATTGATCGGACATTCCGACAACAAAATCTATGGATTTTTTCCGACGGATGTTGGCTCAAACTTTTCTTGCATACACACGGTCACACAAAGTTGTCGGAAAATCCGATCGTTCTGAACGCGGTGACGTAAAACACGTACGTCAGGACTATAAACGGGGCAGTGGCCAATAGCTTTCATCTCTTTATTTATTCTGAGCATGCGTGGCACTTTGTGCGTCGGATTTGTGTACACACGATCAGAAATTCCGACAACGGATTTTGTTGTCAGAAAATGTTATAGCCTGCTCTCAAACTTTGTGTGTCGGAAAATCCGATGGAAAATGTGTGATGGAGCCTACACATGGTCAGAATTTCCGACAACAAGGTCCTATCACACATTTTCCGTCAGAAAATCCGACCGTGTGTACGGGGCATTAGTCTTTTTGACCTGTACCTGCCTACTCCCAAACCAAATGTCGTTTTGGATTAAAAACACATAGTCAATAATGTAAGGTAAAGAAAAAATCCATTTATTTAGGGAAAAAAAAATGAGGAAGGCAACACTGGAGACACTTTTGGAATCTGTGAAGCCTTTCGTCCCCCGGGACACACATCAAGTTTTAGGACAAGAAAATTATTATCTTGCGACTAGGGAGCACAGGGAGCACAGGGAGCACAGGGAGCACAGTCAGACCAGACAGAAGCCAGGCAATCACTTTCAACTCTTCCGTGGAGCCTTCCCTGCACGCTTCTCTGCAGCCTTACCTCCACGCTTCTCTGCAGCCTCCAAGGCTGTGCCTCTGGTGGTGTACTTGGGGCAGGAGGAGGAGTGGCTTCATCTGCTAGATATGTTTTAGCAGTAAGCTCCCCTCTCAAGCCCTTCTGATAGGCCTGAAAAATCAGACCCTTGCAGAGGAGGCCATGCCCCTTTTCGAGTTCCAGCAATCTGCTGGCCATATATGTCCCATACGCCTCTTCTGCATTGGGTGGTGTGCTGATGATTTTGCTGGCTTCACGAATGAGGGCTAGTGATTCCTCCTCAGTTTGAGTCATTTTTCTGGGCCTTTTGGTGGTAATGCGGAGGGGAGTCACCTGACACTCTGTGCGGCTTCTACTGGGCCCAGCCACAGCCTCCTCCTCTCTCCCACTGGGCAAGGCCTCCTCCTCTCTCCCACTGGGCAAGGCCTCCTCCTCTCTTCCACTGGGCAAGGCCTCCTCCTCTCTCCCACTGGTCAAGGCCTCCTCCTCTCTCCCACTGGTCAAGGCCTCCTCCTCTCTCCCACTGGGCAAGGCCTCCTCCTCTCTTCCACTGGGCAAGGCCTCCTCCTCTCTCCCACTGGGCAAGGCCTCCTCCTCTCTCCCACTGGTCAAGGCCTCCTCCTCTCTCCCACTGGTCAAGGCCTCCTCCTCTCTCCCACTGGTCAAGGCCTCCTCCTCTCTCCCACTGGTCAAGGCCTCCTCCTCTCTCCCACTGGGCAAGGCCTCCTCCTGGCTGAGCTCATCCTGGGTAAAAAAAAAGGGACATAGTTGTAATTTTGGGTTACGCAATCACACACAATTTTCAGCTCATGACTTGCAAATATAATTCAAAACAAATAGTAAAGGCTATCTATTTGACCCCACCATTATTCCAGCTGCTCACCAATAGGGATGAGCCGAACACACCCCTGTTCGGTTCGCACCAGAACATGCGAACAGGAAAAAAGTTCGCTCGAACACGCGAACACCGTTAAAGTCTATGGGACACGAACATGAATAATCAAAAGTGCTAATTTTAAAGGCTTATATGCAAGTTATTGTCATAAAAAGTGTTTGGGGACCCGGGTCCTGCCCCAGGGGACATGGATCAATGCAAAAAAAAGTTTTAAAAACGGCCGTTTTTTCAGGAGCAGTGATTTTAATAATGCTTAAAGTCAAACAATAAAAGTGTAATATCACTTTAAATTTCGTACCTGGGGGGTGTCTATAGTATGCCTATAAAGGGGCGCATGTTTCCCGTGTTTAGAACAGTCTGACAGCAAAATGACATTTCGAAGGAAAAAAACCCATTCAAAACTACCCGCGGCTATTGCATTGCCGACAATACACATAGAAGTTCATTGATAAAAACGGCATGGGAATTCCCCACAGGGGAACCCCGAACCAAAATTTTAAAAAAAAATGACGTGGGAGTCCCCCTAAATTCCATACCAGGCCCTTCAGGTCTGGTATGGATATTAAGGGGAACCCCGGCCAAATTTAAAAAAAAAATGACGTGGGGTTCCCCCTAAATTCCATACCAGACCCTTAAGGGGAACCCCAAGCCAAAAAAAAAAAAAAAAAAAAAGGACGTGGGGTCCCCCCAAAGATCCATACCAGACCCTTATCCGAGCACGCAACCTGGTAGGCCGCAGGAAAAGAGGGGGGGACGAGAGTGTGCCCCCCCTCCTGAACCGTACCAGACCACATGCCCTCAACATTGGGAGGGTGCTTTGGAGTAGCCCCCCAAAACACCTTGTCCCCATGTTGATGAGGACAAGGGCCTCATCCCCACAACCATGGCCGGTGGTTGTGAGGGTCTGCGGGCGGGGGGCTTATCGAAATCTGGAAGCCCCCTTTAACAAGGGGACCCCCAGATCCCGGCCCCTCCGTGTGAAATGGTAAAGGGGTACTTACCCCTACCATTTCACTAAAAAACTGTCAAAAATGTTAAAAATGACAAGAGACAGTTTTTGACAATTCCTTTATTTAAATGCTTCTTCTTTCTTCTTTCTTCTATCTTCTATCTTCCTTCATCTTCTTCTTCTTCTGGTTCTTCTGGCTCTTCTGGTTCTTCCTCCGGCATTCTCGTCCAGCATCTCCTCTGCAGCATCTTCTATCTTCTTCTCCTTGGCCCGCTCCGCACCCATGGCATGGGAGGAGGCTCCCGCTCTTCTCTTCATCTTCTTCTTCATCCTCTTCTCTTCTTCCTTCTTCTCTTCTTCTCTTCTTCATTTTCTTCTCTGGCTGCTCCTCATCCATGCTGGCATGGAGGGAGGCTCCTGCTGTGTGACGGCATCTCCTCGTCTGACGGTTCTTAAATAACGGGGGCGGGGCCACCCGGTGACCCCGCCCCCTCTGACGCACGGGACATGACGGGACTTCCCTGTGGCATTCCCCGTGACCTCACAGGGAAGTCTCGTCAAGTCACCGTGCGTCAGAGGGGGGCGGGGTCACCGGGTGGCCCCGCCCCCCGTTATTTAAGAATCGTCAGGCGAGGAGACGCCGTCACACAGCGGGAGCCTCCCTCCATGCCAGCATGGGTGCGGAGCATCCCGGCGAAGAAAATGAAGAAGAGAAGAAGAGAAGAAGAGAAGAGGATGAAGAAGAAGATGAAGAGAAGAGCGGGAGCCTCCCCCCATGCCATGGGTGCGGAGCGGCCGAGGAGAAGAAGATAGAAGACGCCGCGGAGGAGATGCTGGACGAGAACGCCGGAGGAAGAACCAGAAGAGGCAGAAGAACCAGAAGAAGAAGATGAAGGAAGATAGAAGAAAGAAGAAGCATTTAAACAAAGGAATTGTCAAAAACTGTCTCTTGTCATTTTTAACATTTTTGACAGTTTTTTAGTGAAATGGTAGGGGTAAGTACCCCCTTACCATTTCACACAGGGGGGGGATCTGGGGGTCCCCTTGTTAAAGGGGGCTTCCAGATTCCGATAAGCCACCCGCCCTCAGACCCCCACAACCACCGGCCAAGGTTGTGGGGATGAGGCCCTTGTCCTCATCAACATGGGGACAAGGTGTTTTGGGGGCTACCCCAAAGCACCCTCCCAATGTTGAGGGCATGTGGCCTGGTACGGCTCAGGAGGGGGGGTCGCACTCTCGTCCCCCCCTCTTTTCCTGCGGCCTGCCAGGTTGCGTGCTCGGATAAGGGTCTGGTGTGGATTTTTGGGGGGACCCCACGCCGTTTTTTTTTTTTTTTGCGCGGGGTTCCCCTTAAAATCCATATCAGACCTGAAGAGCCTGGTATGGAATTTAGGGGGACTCTCACGTCATTTTTTTTTTTTATTTTGGTTCGGGGTTTCCCTGTGGGGAATTCCCATGCCGTTTTTATCAATGAACTTCTATGTGTATTGTCGGACCGGCAATGCAATAGCCGCGGGTAGTTTTAAATGGGTTTTTTTCTTCGAAATGTCCTTTTGCTGTCAGACTGTTCTAAACATGGGAAACATGCGCCCCTTTACAGGCATACTATAGACACCCCCCAGGTACGAAATTTAAAGGGATATTACACTTTTATTGTTTGACTTTAAGCATTATTAAAATCACTGCTCCTGAAAAAACAGCCGTTTTTAAAACTTTTTTTTGCATTGATCCATGTCCCCTGGGGCAGGACCCGGGTCCCCAAACACTTTTTATGACAATAACTTGCATATAAGCCTTTAAAATTAGCACTTTTGATTTCTCCCATAGACTTTTAAAGGGTGTTCGAATTTGCCGCGAACACCCCAAATTGTTCGCTGTTCGGCGAACTTGTGAACAGCCAATGTTCGAGTCGAACATGAGTTCGACTCGAACTCGAAGCTCATCCCTACTCACCAATATCTGAAGTACATAGGTGTGCACACAGGGTGTGCCAGGTGTGCCTGGGCACACCCTAATCACCTTGTGTGGTGCATATTCCCCCCTGTTTAGAGCACTGATATTTCATCCCAAAAAAAATGTTACAAAATAAAATAATTTAAAAAGAATAAAAATAAAACTACTGACACTGTCCACTGCCCTACTGACACCATCAGTACATATACACATGCATATGTATTTGAGCTTTGGGGTGCACACCCTAATGCAAGAGGCTGCACACACCTATGCTGAAGTATATTTTTGGCCACTACTGTCTAGTGATATGTCTACATATTAATATTTGTGATGAAGTCAGTTTTTATGAAGCACTTAAAAATTTGAGACGTTAACATCATTAATATTTACACAATCACAAATTCAACAAAAAGGGATACCTGGCTGAAGCTGGGCGCATCCACTTCATCAAGGATGAAAGGGCCCAGTTCTTCCTGGGACTCCTCAGCTGGGGGGAAGAGTGGGGGGAAGGCTGGAGGGAAGGCTGGAGGGAAGGCTGGAGGGAAGGGTGGGGGGAAGGGTCGAAAGTGATTGCCTTTCTTCTGTCTGGTCATCTAGAAATCACAGTTTTTGGTAGTACCACAGCTTGGGGACATAAACCTGGTCGGCTGTTGCTCCGGATCTGAGCGACTCCTGGATCTTATTGTGTTCCCGCTTGTACATATTGCGCAAGATACCAATTTTCTTGTCCACAAGCTTGAGTTCTGCCTGGGGGATTCAAGTCTTCACAAATTCTAAAAGTGTGCGCAGTGTTGCCTTCCTTACATCTCTATTGAAATATAATGGGTGTTTGACCTCCCACAGGTTTTTGTTTTCCTGATACAAATCAATGAATCTTGACAAAAAATCAGCCTCCTTAAAGGGATTCATTTTTGCTGAAAGACAAGACACAAGATAAAAACTGTAATGTCAGTCAGAACTCCCAGGATTATTTTTGGCAGAATCTAGGGGAGGGGAAGCCGGCGGGCGCGGCGGTGGTGCCTCGGCCGGCGCACCCCCACGTTTCATCTTACCTTCGTTTCTAACGCTCGCTACTTCCGCACAGACATATGTAGGCCATTGTAATATGCATGTAGGAGAAGAAGTTCTGTTTTTGAACCGCTGAGTTTGAGGGAGCTGGTGGTCATCCAGTCATCAATTGAACTGAGGCATTCTTCTAATTGTTGATGATGGTTTTTTGTCCGGTGATGCCAAAGTACAGTTGGGTGTCATCGGCGTATGAGTGGAAACAGAGATCTGTCATGCTCCGCCTGTGTTGCCCGCCCCTGACGTTCTTTAGTATGATTTGTCCCCGCCCCTTAACTCTTCGTTGCGCAGTGGGAGTATATAGAGAAAGATGGCGGAGAGATTAACTGGAAGTAGCGCGGAGGAAAGCCCGGAGCCACAACCATCCACATCCAGGAGGAGATATAAGGCCACCAACATGGCTTTTGAAGAGATGGTGGAGATGGTGTCCATATTGAGAAGGGAGGATGAAGATAAAGGGGACATTCGCAGCATATTCCAAGCATGGTATTTAGGTAACGAGGACATTTAGACAATACATTAGCAAACATTTAATACATATCATGTAATGTTAAAGGATAAAACTTACCTTCATATAGTCCTTCTGCAGGACCTGAATAATGGCAGAACAGGTCTCTGGGATTATGATCCCCAGAGCCTGGGGGGAGATGCCTGTCGAGAACTTCAAGTCCTGAAGACTTCTCCCTGTTGCCAAGTAACGTAAAGTGGCAACTAGCCTCTGCTCCACAGTGATGGCTTGCCTCATGCAGGTATCCTGCCTGCTGATATAGGGGGTCAGCATAGCCAGCAGATGTTCAAAAACGGGGTCTGTCATCCGGAAATAATTCCTGAAATCCTCAGGATTATTCTCACGGATCTCACGGAGAAAAGGCATATGAGAGAATTGGTCATGCTGGCGCAACCAGTTCTTGGTCCATGAACTCCTCCTCGCCCTGTTCATGGACTGGATTCGGGTCAAAGTATTAACCCCAACACCAAGTCCCCATGCAGCATGAACTCAAGAACGAGTACGTCCATGACCAAAACGGTCGGCTGGTAAAACAAACAAACTTATAACAAATGCACTGAAGAACAGCAAGGCCTATGAAGAGCGACCTGAAAATCAGGAACGAGCGGACCAGAACGGCCTGCTAGGCAGGTTACGAACTGACCAACACGCACTGAAAAGCAGATACAAACCTCACAAGCACAAACTGAACCGCAGAAAACGATCGAAATAAGCTGTAGTGTGAAAAGCGCCAATCGTCTCTAACCAAACTTCTACTAGCACGAGATAAACACGAGATTAGCAGAAGGAGCCCAAAGGGTGCCATAATGGGGCTTGAACTTCCTTTTTCTAGTCCCGTCGTACATCCTGTACGTCACCGCATTGAAAACCATCGGACTTTTGGAGTGATCGTGTGTGTCCAAGTCCGTCCGTTTTTAAGTCCGGCGCACCTAGCGGACAAAGTCCGTTGAAAAGTCCGCCGAGCAAAGTCTGCGGTAAAGTCCGCTCGTGTGTACGCGGCATAAGGTTCATCAATTGGTTGGCTATTTTTTTTTTTTTTTGGTGCATCACTTGCCGACCCGCTGCCCTGCTCAGTGCTGGCTCTCTCACTCACTCACCTCGATCTAGCAGGCTGCCTGAAGCCACTCGCCTGCCGCTATCCAGGCTAGTCCGCTGCTTCTAAGGGAGAGAAAGGCCGGAGGGGGGTGGAGTGCAGATGTAGATCACTCCGCCGGCGCCTGCGGGACCTGCAGCCGGAACTATGGAAGCTGCATCGGCAAATGCGGCTCCTGGCTGGGTTACTCCGCGGATGTGGTCCTAGTTCCCTCCCTGCTCAATCCTCCCAATCGCAGCACACAGCTGTTTTTGACGGTCAAACCCGACCCCAGGCAGTGTTGGTGACTGAGTTACACAGGGACATGTTGCAGGCAGTCAGCACAAAACAAAAGGTGTGAAACACAGACAGAGCACAGGGATGATTAGGATGTGCCTGGGCACACCCGGCCCATCCCGTGGGCATGCCTATGGACTTACCTGACACACACTGACCTACCTACCTGACACACACTGACCTACCTGACCAGGAGACAGACTTCATGTGTCCTGCAGCAGAAGCTCAGCTGAGCCATGGTGTGTGGTGCACCCATCATCACATCAGGCAGCCAGAGGAGGAGAGGAGAGCCGCTTCGGCACTCGGATCTCACAGTAATGTGGCGTGGTGAGGCATTGTAATTCCTGCCTTCTGCAGCCTGCAGTGCCTATGATGGATGTCACTTGTCCCGTCATTGGACCAGTGAGACGTCCATCATAGGTGCTGCAGGCTCCAGAAGGCGGGACCTGCTATGTGATTCGGCTGCACTCGGCGGCACTCAGCGGCGCTCGGGATCAGATCGGTCCCCGCACGGCTTAGGGCTACTAATACAGTTATGCATGCCTGAGACCCGGGGCTTTTCAGGGACCCATTCGGGGCTCCAGCCCCCCCAGCCTCCCCTCCCAATGCCACTGGAAGACAGTCATCATCAAGTTGAGAAAATATGGCACAACAGCGACATTACCAAGAACTGGACGTCCCTCCAAAATTGATGAAAAGACGAGAAGAAAACTGGTCAGGGAGGCTGCCAAGAGGCCTACAGCAACATTAAAGGAGCTGCAGGAATATCTGGCAAGTTCTGGCTGTGTGGTACATGTGACAACAATCATCTGTATTCTTCATATGTCTGGGCTATGGGGTAGAGTGGCAAGATGGAAGCCTTTTCTTACGAAGAAAAACATCCAAGCCTGGCTAGATGTTGCAAAAACACATCTAAAGTCTCCCAAAAGCATGTCGGGAAATGTAATAATAAAAAAGGGGTAGGTGGGTATCTGCGCCAACTCAAATTATTGAAAAGCAGCCAGCACAGTTTATTGATCATCAAACAAAAAATATAAAAAGTCCAAAATGCAGCACTTCAAATTTTCGTTAATCATATAACAGTTCTGTCAATGAAGAGATGGGGAATATGAAGGACCCTTCACCAGCTTCAGTGTGTATGAAAAAGCACACCACACCCAAGTGAATCCAATCTGCTTACCAGAAAGTAATAATAAATAGGCATGTAATCACAAATCTCAAAGGATCAGGGTGTCATACTCCAAATACTGCAGATCGATCACAGGGAATCCAATATCCAGACCACATATAGCAACCTGTACCCATTCACATGGGGGGGCGGGATCTGGGGTTCCCTTGTTAAAGGGGGCTTCCAGATTCCGATAAGCCCCCCACCCGCAGACCCCCACAACCACGGGCAAGGGTTGTGGGGATGAGGTCCTTGTCCCCATCAACATGGGGACAAGGTGCTTTGGGGGATCCCAAAGCACCCTCCCCATGTTGAGGGCACATGGTCTGGTATGGTTCAGGAGCGCCCCTCCCTTTCCAGGCCAGCCATGGCTGCTTGCTCAGATAAGGGTCTGGAATGGATTTTGGGGGGACCCCACGCCATTTATTAAAAAATAAATTAGCACAGCGTTCCCGTTAAAATCCATACCAGACCTGAAGGGCCTGGTATGGATTTTGGGAGGGACCCCCACTCCACTTTTTTTTTAAATTTTGGCATGGATTTCCCCTTAATATCCATACCAGACCCGAAGGGGCCTGGTATGGACCTGGGGGGGACCGCACCCCATTTTTTCATAGTTTTTTTTAACTATATTGCTGGGAGCCAACAATACATTACAGCCGCAAGCAATTTTAACCACTTGTCGACTGCCGCCTGTACATTTACGGCTGCGCAAATGGGCATACCCGTACGTCCCTTTAAATTTCCTGCTGTGCCATTGCGTGTGCGCGCCTGCAGTGAGCTCCGTGAGTAGGATCAAGTATGCAGGGATATCCGTGATCGTCTCATGGAGAGGAAGAACAGGAAGATGCTAATGTAAACAAGCAATTCCCTGTTCTGCCTAGTGACACTGTCACTGATCACAGCTCCCTGTTAATCGGGAGCGTTGATCAGTGATGTGTTAATTGTAGCCACACCCCCTAACAATAACAGTTAGAATCACTCCCTAGGACACACTTAACCCCTTCCTAGCCAGCTAGTGGTTAACCCCTTCACTGCCAGTGTCATTTTTACAGTAATCAGTGAAATTTTATAGCACTGATCGCTGTAAAAATGACAGTGGTCCCAAAAATGTGTCAAAATTGTGTGATGTGTCCGCCATAATGTCGCAGTCACAATAAAAATCGCAGATCGCCACCATTACTAGTAAAGAAAAAATATTATAATATGTAGAAGAATACGCATCGACCTAAACTGAGGAAAAAAATGTTTTTTTTTTTATATTTTTTGGGGATATTTATTATAGCAAAAAGTAAAAAATTATGTGTTTTTTTTCAAAATTGTCGCTCTATTTTTGTTTATAGCGCAAAAAATAAAAACCGCAGAGGTGATCACCACCAGAAGAAAAAAAGGACATCAATTTTGTTTGGGAGCTACGTCGCACGACCGCGCAATTGTCAGTTAAAACGAAGCAGTGCCGAGTCGCAAAAAGTGCTCTGGTCTTTGGTCCAGGGCTGAAGTGGTTAAATTACATTTTTCCTTTAGAAATGTAATTTTGCTGCGGTACTGTTATAAACACGGGAAAGATGCGCTACTTTACAGGCAGACTAAGGGGACCCCCGGGCACGATTTTTAAAGTAATATTTCATTTTTATTGTTTCACTTTAAGCATTATTAAAATCACTGCTCCTGAAATAATGGTCATTTTTAAATCTTTTTTTGCATTGATCCATGTCCCCTGGGGCAGGACCCGGGTCCCCAAACACTCTTTATGACAATAACTTGCCTATAAGCTTTTAAAATGAGCACTTTTGATTTTTCATGTTTGTGTCCCATAGACTTTAATGGTGTTCGCACAAATTTTTTGTCTGTTTGCATGTTGTGGTGTGAACCGAACCGGGGGGGGGGGGGGGGGAGTGGTTGTCACACTGTATTTGTGCAGCGGCCTTTCAAATGCAATATTTTTGGAAAAAATACACTTTAATGAATTAAAAAAAAACTAAGTAGTAAACTTAGCCTAATTTTTTTGCATAATGTGAAAGGTGATGTTATGCGGCGAGAATTGTGATCTTTATTCTAAGCAAAAAAATTGTGATTCTCATTTTAGCCAGAATCGTGCAGCTCTATAACTGTGTAAATTCCAGTATATACAGTGCCTTGAAAAAGTATTCATACCCCTTTTAAATTTTCCACATTTTGTCACGTTACAACCAAAAACATAAATTAATTTTATTGGGATTTTATGTGATAGACCAACACAAAGTGGCACATAATTGTGAAGTGGAAGGAAAATGATAAATGGTTTTCAGAATGTTTTACAAATAAATATGTGAAAAGTGTGAGGGGGCATTTGTATGGCGCCCCCCGGAGTCAATACTTTGTAGAACCCCCTTTCTCTGCAATTACAGCTGCAAGTCTTTTTTGGGGATGTCTCTACCAGCTTTTCACATCTAGAGAGAAAATTTCAAGGGGTATGAATACTTTTTTTAAGGCACTGTATCCCATAGTTTATAGACGATATAACTTTCACACAAACCACTCAATATACACTTATGCCCCGTACACACGGTTGGATTTTCCGATGGACAATGTCCGATCGGAGCGTGTTGTCGGAAATTCCGACCGTGTGTGGGCGCCATCGGACATTTTCCATCGGATTTTCCGGCACACAAAGTTGGACAGCAGGAGATAAAATTTTCCGACAACAAAATCCGATCGCGTCAATTCCGACCGTGTGTGGCCTGTTCCGACGCACAAAGTGCCATGCATGCTCAGAAGAAATTCCGACACGGGACAGCTCGTTCTGGTAAACGTAGCGTTCGGAATGGATACAGCACTTTCGTCACGCTGCAATGTTCAGAATGGTTTAATACAGCGCACTCTCTTCTTCTTTATAATGTGACAAGAATTAAGTAGTTTTGATGCTCATATTCACACACACACACACACACACACACACACACACACACACACACTTCTCACAAACTTCTTTCGTTACTATTTATCGGGATTCCTTCAATATATTTTGATTTCTCACATCTGACAACAAAATTTTTTGTTTTTTTTGGACTTTAATGTAGATACTTTTTTTGTGTTTCTCTTCTTTTTTTTTTTTGGTGATTTTGATTTGTATTCCCGAAAATGCTTGTGTGTGTTTTTGGTGACAAGTTCCCACAACACCACTAATATGTTGTTCTATTTAATCTGTAGGAGATTGTTTGGTGTTGTTGTCCCTTATTGTACTTTAGAAATGTACCTGAATCGTCACCAAAAAACTGTCCTTTTTGGATGAAAACACACACAGGAGAGTAGAATTTACCCAAAAAATTTATTAAGGGCTCACAACTATAAACAAAGACTGAGGCAACGCTGGAGAATCTGCAGAAGTGGGCGAAGCCTTGGACCCCCAGGGCAGACATCAATTATTTAAAAGCAAAATTGGTGGCCTGAGGAGTCCTTATCTAAGGGAGGGCAGTCTGGTCCAGAAGTCCCAGAGATCATGAACAGCAGCAGATGACATCTGTGTCCCCAGGCTGTGGTCATACGAGAGACTGCAGCTTTTGTCAGACCAGACTGAACCCAGGGCCATCACTCTTTGGTCTTCCTTCCACGCTTCCTTACAGTCTTTGGCTGTGGTGGTGGAGTTGTGGCAGCAGGAGGAGGAGGAGGAGGATCGTCCCTCTCAATGACATCCGTCTTGTGTGTTAGTTCCCCACTCTCCCCCTTACGAAGGACTTTATAAATCAGGTCCTCAGAGATCTTGCATTGACCCTCCTGCATGCCCTGCAATTTTGTGGCAGCCATGCAGGCAAAGGCCTCTTCAGGACTGGGGAAGGCTCGGAGGGACACAGAAGCCTCCTGGATCAGCCTGTACGCTGAATCCTGCACGGGACTCGGAGTGGCCTTCCTGGCTCGTTTATATGGCAGGCAGAGGGGAGGGACCTGAGACTCAGTCAGGCTGCGACTTGTCCCAGGCTTCTCTTGGCTGCCACTTAGCCCCGCCTCCTCCTGGCTTCCACTAATCCCGGCCTCCTCCTGGCTGACACTAATAATCCCCGCCTCCTCCTGACTGACTGGAAGGCCCAGGTTGGACATCGGAAGCCTCAGCTGGGGTGGAAGGAAGCGTGGAAGGAAGAGTAGAGAGGGATTCCCTGACTTCAGTGTGGTCTGACAGAAATCGCAGTCTCTCGTAGTACCACAGCCTGGGGACATAAACGTCATCTGCTGCAGCTCCGGATCTCTGGGAATCTGTGACTTTCTTGCGCTCCCTTAGATAAGTGCTCCTCAGGCCACCAATTTTAGCTTTCAAATAAGGGATGGTTGCTGTGGGGACCACCAGCTTCACTAACTCCAGCAGTTTCTCCAGCGCTGCCTGCCTCTTCTGTTTGTGATTATAGTGGGGGTGTCTGACCTGCCACAGACAGGGCAGCTCTCTGTATTTGTCAATAAACAGGGGCAGGAAATTGTGGTCGTTGAACCCATCCATTTTCTCTGTAAGACACAACACAAGACAAAGCCTAATGTCAGGCCAAACTCCCCTAATCTTGTTACAATATAGGCTTCCATTTCAAAGCAGTATAGGCCCAAGTTTAGATCCTACCTTCGTTAGCACGATCGACGTCTCCGATGCTCCTTCCTCCGCTCACAGATCGTACGTAAGACGCGCGCGTTACAATTTATACACACTGCGCATGCGTATAACTCCGCCCACCCCTGACGTTCTTTCTAGTCTATTCCCCGCCCCTTTTCGTTCGGCGCAGTGGGGGAAGAGCACATGGCGGATAGACAGCAGGATCATGCTAATTGTAGCAACGAGGAGGAGGAGGAGGAGGAAAGGCTGGAGCCTGAAACGTCCCGATCCAGAAGGAGATTAAAGGACTCAAATATGTCCTTTGGGGAGATGTTGGAGATGGTGGACATCCTGAAGAAGGCCGACTATGATGGAAAGTATGGGCCTTACCCCAACCCCAATGTCCGCAAGGCCAAGATCATGGCGAAAGTGGTCAGGAGTCTGCACCGGAAATTCGGGGTACGACGATCGAAAGATCAGCTCAGGAAGCGGTGGTCGGACCTGAAATTACGAGAACACGAGCAGTACAGAAAGATCCGGAGAGTGCTGCAAAAAAGTAAGTAGTTGTGCTGTGTTCCTATTCTTTATGTTTATTACGTTCGTGCTGCTCCATGTGCTTTTAGGAACTGTTGTACAGTTTAAAATGGCAACTTTCATGTTCATGGGCACATTATTCGTTCGGATCACACATTGTTATTTCGAACGATAAAATACCATTGTTTAGGCCATATGCATTTGGCCACCATTTTGACGCCCTATACTTGTCTTCAAAGAATTGTGTTGTGTAGATGGCTTTGTTACTAGAATGAAATGCAAACTAGATTCTGTGTAAGGAGAGGACACTGAGCAGCTGTTTTCACATCTGGACACTGGAGCACTAGTGTGGGACCCCAGAACACCATTTTTATTAGGGGGGCCACACAGGTGCCCCACTGTATACTATAGGGGGGGCTACATCTGTGAAGCTTTTACCAAACAGTTAAAGTTTTGCAGCTTGACAAAGGGCACTAAAAAAGCTACATCTTGGAACTTAGACAATTTTACCCCACTTCCAAGCAATGTTTCATCTTTATAGTTCTGACATTAAATATCTGTGTGCTAATTATACCATTTTTGTTTTACATAGGGGAGAAAAGACTCGGAGGACACCCCTCATCCGAGGAGACCAGAGCCCCCCCCCTCTGGAAGCAGGGGAAATCCCCCCAACACAAGATGAGCAGGAGGATGAAGACGTGGTGGAAGTAGTTACCACAACAGGTGAGTGTCTGCGACCACAGGCTCAGATAAGAGATGGATGGCGGCATTTTTTTGAAACCTAATTTATTTTGGGGTTCCTCTCTTTTTAGGTGATCGTGAGGTTGTGGATGAAGATCCTTTCACATCCGAAAGTGCCCAGATCCTGATCGGGGAGATCATGGGGTGTAATTTACAATTGGAAATCATCAAGCAAAACATCAATGATGTTATTCCAAAATATAAAAACATCATTGATGTTTTGGGGCGAGTTTAAAACCCCTCCAAATCACTTTCTTCTTTTGTGTGCTACAATGTGCGAAATGTTTTTGTGATTTTTCCCAAAGCCAAATTTGGAGGATGCACACAGTGTGCCAACATGTGCTATCTGCCAACACGGGAGATTAATGGACGCGTTTTGGGGGTGCAACCCCTTCCTCAATTATAAAGTAGCTGTGAGGAAGGGCTTTCTCCCCCAAAACACGTCCCTTGATCCCCCCTGATGGCAGATAGCACATGTTGACATTGGGAAATTTGTCTGCATCTTCCAAATTTGGCTTTTCCAGGGGTGATTTCCCCCCATCTGAACGCAATATCAAACACAGTTCCTAAATACTCATGTCTGATATAGCCTTCCAGTTCTACCAAATGTGAACTTTGTAAGATCAAGATTTGTGTCTTTCTTGTGGGTTTTACACATGCCTGTTTTCGATAAAATGCACATTTTGATTTTGGATAATGACACCACAAAAATTGTTATACAACAAACATGTTGGTTTGTCAGAAAAATCTTTGGTAAATGCACATGTGATTGTGCAGGTATTAAAAAGATTGTTCATCAAGAATGTGTGGATTATTGTCTCAACGCTACAACACTTTTGGGGTGATGTAATTATTGTTTTATGAGAAAATGGGGGTTATTTCCTAAGGGCAAATCCACTTTGCACTACAAGTGCAGTTTCAGTGCAGTTGCAAGTGCACTTGTAGTGAAAAGTGTCTTTGCATTTAGTAAATAACAGCCAACAGTGCTTTGTATAAGGTTACACAATCACGACATTTTCTGCACTCCACACATTTCTGTCAGGGTCAGCTCAAACAAACACAAGCAGTAAATGTCCACAAAGAAGAGCCTGGGGGGAGATGCCTGTCGAGAACTTGAGGTCCTGCAGGCTTCTCCCTGTGGCCAAATACCGCAAGGTAGCGACCAACCTCTGCTCCGGAGTGATGGCTTGCCTCATGCAGGTATCCTGCCTGCTAATATAAGGGGTCAGCAAAGCCAACAAACGGTGAAACACGGGGTCCGTCATCCGGAGAAAGTTCCTGAAATCATCAGGATTATTCTCACGGATCTCACGGAGCAAAGGCATGTGATAGAACTGGTCACGCTGAAGCAACCAATTCTTGGTCCATGAACTCCTCCCCACCCTGTTCATGGACTGGACTTGTGTCAAGGTCAGGACCCCAACACCAAGCCCCCGCACAGCACGAACTCTACGAGGAGTACGCATACAAAACATGGCTAGAAAACGGTCGGCTGCTCAGAACGAAGTAACAGAACGCACTGAAGAACAGCAAGGCCTGTGAAGAGCGACCTGAAAAACAGCAACGAGCGGGCAAGATCGCACAGAAAACTCCGATACGAACTGACTGCACGCACTGAAGAGCAAATACAAACCCACAAGCACAAACTGAACGGCAGAAAACGATCTGAAAGCCACGAGTCTGAAAAAGCGCGAATCGTCTCTCACCAAACTTTTACTAACACGAGATTAGCAAAAGGAGCCCAAAGGGTGCCGCGCTTGGTTCTGAACTGGCCTTTTCTAGTCTCGTCGTACGTGCTTGACGTCACCGCGTTCTTGGCGATCGGAAATTCCGACAACTTTGTGCGACCGTGTGTAGGCAAAACAAGTTTGAGCCAACATCCGTCGGAAAAAATCTGAGGATTTTGTTGTCGGAATGTCCGAACAAAGTCCGACCGCGTGTACGGGGCATTAATCTGCTTGCGACAGAGATTGCAAATTACAACAGTGCAAGCGGTTGCACATATGCTAAAACAGGCCCAGACAGTTGAGCTCTGGGAACTAAGCTCAGGGAATAGAGCTCTACAATCTGATGCAATAGGGTGTCTGCTCCCTACTGCTGCTCCCTATTGTTTCATGATGACTGTCTCTGGAGGACATCCTTCCTCGTTGGGGTTGTGCCTCCCCCTCACTTTATTCTTCTCCTCTATCAAGCACCCAAGTCAAGTCAGTGACCTCATCATCATCATCCCCTCCATCTTCATCACTGTAGCCAACTTGGCAATACACTGTAGCTGGGGGAACATGACTGCCAATTTGCTGTTTAGCATTGTTCTCCGCTCTCTGTAGGCTCATGTTACTCCCTTCCTGTACCTCAGAACCAACATCTGAATCAAATAATGGGTGGGCATCCTCAAGAAGCAAGTGACTGACGCTGTGGTCAAATAATTCAGCTGACTTCTCAGTGCATGATGATGGGGCTATGGCAGGAGTAACTATGGACAAGGAGGCAAAATGGGCCACTCTGGCAGCTGCAGTGGATTACGCACTACTGTCAGCTTGGGTAATAGAGGGTGAGGAGGATGAGGATGGTTTAGTAAGCCAGTCCACCACCTCCTCTGTATGCTGTGGCTGGATACCACAGGCAACATCACTAAACAGAGGATATGGTGCCCTGCCTGAGGACTGACCACGTCCATCTTTACCTGTGGACACAGATGCTGCTAGCCCCCTCATAGTGGCATGGGAGTGTCTGCCTCTTCTTGATGGCCTCCCAGACATGACGGGGGGCTTATTACCCAAATGTAATAGACAATAGTAAATGGGTTATTTGATGCACTTTATTGAATGAAATGTGGTGTTTGCCACACTATAAATTGAGGATTGCACCACTGACACAAATTTACAAACTATATATATAAAAATAAATAAATAAATAAAAAAGGGTAACACCAGTGTTGCAGTAAGACAAACTGCGGCTGCCAATTAAAAAAAAAAGGGGGCAGGCAGGGAGAAAAAAAAAGCACTGTATATAGCACTAAATGTAATGTCGTTAAACACTGCACTACCCTCACACTAGACTGACACTACACTATACTCACACTACACTAACACTCAGAGTCATAATAACACTAACTAGCTATCACTGAGCCCTGCTCTATCTATCTCCAACAACACACTGAAAAAGTTCCTTTGGGAAGGAACCTTTTATAGTGTGGGGTGGGACTATAAGCACTGATAGTGATCTGTGCCCTGATTGGGTAAGGCCTTGCACCTGACCAGCGGTCAAGTGCATTGCTTTAGCCATTCAGGGCTCTAGAATGCACTGGCCAGCATTGGTGAATATCCTCATGAGCATCCCACAAATTCATCAGGCATTGTTCATGGCTAAACTAAACAGCTTGATCAACTCTAGTAATCATACCTCCTTGTGTATTTATACATGGTGATCATATACCACCCTTATGTATTTATACATAGTGATCATATCCCCCTTATGTATTTATACATGGAGATCATATCCCCCTTATGTGTTTATACATGGAGATCATATCCCCCTTATGTATTTATACATGGTGATCATATCCCCCCTTATGTATTTATACATGGAGATCATATCCCCCTTATGTGTTTATACATGGAGATCATATCCCCCTTATGTATTTATACATGGTGATCATATCCCCCCTTATGTATTTATACATGGAGATCATATCCCCCTTATGTGTTTATACATGGAGATCATATCCCCCTTATGTGTTTATACATGGAGATCATATCCCCCTTATGTATTTATACATAGAGATCATATCCCCCCTTATGTATTTATACATGGTGATCATATCCCCCCTTATGTATTTATACATGGAGATCATATCCCCCCTTATGTATTTATACATGGAGATCATATCCCCCTTATGTGTTTATACATGGAGATCATATCCCCCTTATGTATTTATACATAGAGATCATATCCCCCCTTATGTATTTATACATGGAGATCATATCCCCCTTGTGTGTTTATACATAGTCAGGGCTGGTGCAATGCTTTTTGACAGCTTAGGCGAAAATCTTACTTTGCCACCCCCTGGCTCCACCCCTGACCCCACCTCCTTTGCCCTGCCCATGTACATCCCACCTTTGTAATGAAGCGCCCATCAAATGCAGCCTCACTAGCACCCATCAATGCAGCCTACCAGTGCCCATCAATGAATGTTTGCTTGCTTCCATTCATTCGGGAGTTGGGACACAGACACAGTCCTCCGCTGCCGCTGCGCTTCTGACACTATGTGCGAACGGAGTAGCGGCTGCCTGCTGGTGCTGAGACTTAGTTGCTTTCTGCAGAGAGAAGAGAGTAGGAACACCAGTGGCCGGGCGCCCTAGGCAGCAGTGCACCCTAGGCGGCTGCCTAGTTTGCCTAGTGGTAGCACCAGCCCTGTACATGGTGATCATATCCCCCTTATGTATTTATACATGGTGATCATATCCCCCTTATGTATTTATACATGGTGATCATATCCCCCCTATGTATTTATACATGGAGATCATATCCCCCTTATGTATTTATACATGGAGATCATATCCCCCTTATGTATTTATACATGGAGATCATATCCCCCCTTATGTATTTATACATGGTGATCATATCCCCTCTTATGTATTCATACATGGAGATCATACCCCCTTATGCATTTATACATGGTGATCATATCCCCCTTTATGTATTTATACATGGTGATCATATCCCCCTTTATGTATTTATACATGGTGATCATATCCCCCTTATGTATTCATACATGGAGATCATACCCCCTTATGCATTTATACATGGTGATCATATCCCCCTTATGTATTTATACATGGTGATCATATCCCCCTTATGTATTTATACATGGAGATCATATCCCCTCTTATGTATTTATACATGGAGATCATATCCCCCCCTTATGTATTTATACATGGTGATCAGATCCCCCTTATGTATTTATACATGGTGATCATATCCCCCTTATGTATTTATACATGGTGATCATATCCCCCTTATGTATTTATACATGGTGATCATATCCCCTCTTATGTATTCATACATGGAGATCATACCCCCTTATGTATTTATACATGGTGATCATATCCCCCCTTATGTATTTATACATGGTGATCATATCCCCCTTATATATTTATACATGGTGATCATATCCCCCTTATGTATTTATACATGGTGATCATATCCCCCTTATGTATTCATACATGGTGATCATATCCCCCTTATGTATTTATACATGGTGATCATATCCCCCTTATGTATTCATACATGGTGATCATATCCCCCTTATGTATTTATACATGGTGATCATATCCCCTCTTATGTATTCATACATGGAGATCATACCCCCTTATGCATTTATACATGGTGATCATATCCCCCTTATGTATTTATACATGGTGATCATATCCCCCTTATGTATTTATACATGGTGGTGATCATATCCCCCTTATGTATTTATACATGGTGATCATATCCCCCTTATGTATTTATACATGGTGATCATATCCCCCTTATGTATTTATACATGGTGATCATATCCCCCTTATGTATTTATACATGGTGATCATATCCCCCTTATGTATTTATACATGGTGATCATATCCCCCCTTATGTATTTATACATGGTGATCATACCCCCCTTATGTATTTATACATGGTGATCATACCCCCCTTATGTATTTATACATGGTGATCATATCCCCCCTTATGTATTTATACATGGTGATCATATCCCCCCTTATGTATTTATACATGGTGATCATACCCCCCTTATGTATTTATACATGGTGATCATATCCCCCCTTATGTATTTATACATGGTGATCATATCCCCCCTTATGTATTCATACATGGTGATCATATCCCCATTATATATTTATACATGGTGATCATATCCCCCTTATGTATTTATACATGGTGGTGATCATATCCCCCCTTATGTATTTATACATGGAGATCATATCCCCCTTATGTATTTATACACGGTGATCATATCCCCCCTTATGTATTTATACATGGTGATCATATCCCCCTTATGTATTTATACATGGTGATCATATCCCCCCTTATGTATTTATACATGGTGATCATATCCCCCTTATGTATTTATACATGGTGATCATATCCCCCTTATGTATTTATACATGGTGATCATATCCCCCTTATGTATTTATACATGGTGATCATATCCCCCCTTATGTATTTATACATGGTGATCATATCCCCCTTATGTATTTATACATGGTGATCATACCCCCTTATGTATTTATACATGGTGATCAATCATATCCCCCCTTAGTCAGCAGATGTGTGAGGGTGTCATTAACAATTAATGGCACTGCTGTGTGTCAGCTAAAGGGAAGCACGTTTCTGTGGTGTCAGGAAAGAGATTTTACATGTATTCCCCACACACACAAATGTGAACGCAGGCTAAATGTCTCAGTTACATTGGTGGTCAGTGTAAATCTTCTCATTACATTGGGGCTTGGTGTACAATCCTTTCATTCACACTAGTGGCCAGTGTAAAGGTCCCCCTTACATTGGTGGTCAGTGTAAATCCCTCCTTACATTGGTGGTTACTGTGAATGCTCCTATTACATTAGTGGTCAGTGTAAATCCCCATTACATTAGTGGTCAGTATGAATCCCTATTACATTGGAGTTTTCTGTCTATTAATGGGTCCCCTCACTTCCCCAGTCCATGGTGTGCAGGCAGTGAGGGGATGATGTACTGTAACCTTTAGCAACCAATCAGTGAGCAGTAATGATGTACACTAACCTCTTGCAACCAATCATTGAGCAGTAAGGATATGCAGTAACCTCTCGCAACCAATTAGTAAGCAGTAATAATGTGCAGTAACCTCTAGCAACCGATTGGGGAGTGGTAAGGATGTCCAGTAACCTCTAGCAACCAATCAGTGAGCAGTATTGATGTACAGTAATTTCTAGCAACCAATCAACAACAAGCAGAAGTCATGTGCTGTAACCTCTAGCAAATAATAAGTGAGCTATAATGTGTGCTGTAACCTCTAGCAGCCAGTCAGTGAGTGGTAATGATACACTGTAACCTCTGGCAACCAATCACAATCACTGCCTGATCTGATTCAGTAAACTGATTTTGAGTCTAGCTGCTATTTATTGTAGACTCAGAGCAGGCGGAGAGCAAAATTGCATGGGGGGGTAAGAAAATGTTTGCCCAGGGTCCACTCAATATTAAAGATGGCCCTGATCTTCATCCAAGGTATGTAAGAATATTTCCTTATTATACATCTTGTCTTACTAGCCTAGAGTCCAGTGTATAATAATGCATTGTCCATACAAAAATATGTATACCAGCAGGAGAGTCACCTTGTATATCATTGTAGTTTGTTCTCCTGAATATTTTTTACTTTGTAATGAAACATCTGCCAGGAGAAAAATGAAAATGTTTCAATCATTCTGACTTCACTTAAAAAATGATGTTGCAGTTTTAAATAAACAATGTATAAAGTAAGAACAGAAAATTATATAATGCTGGTGTGTAATAATTGAAACTTGGTGAATAAACAATAAATAGCTAGAAATATATAAACGTTGTTACTTTATACTATAAGATACAATATTTCTATACAAAAAGACAATTACAAGCACAGTACTGTACATAACGCAGGACTATATTCACAAATTATCCTTCATAGTAAGATCCCCCGAGACCGGTATAACCATCACCACCATATATGTATCAATAACTGTATATATCAACATGATAATCCAGATGATAAATTATATTCAAATTATTAAAGTGGTTGTAAACCGTAAAAAAAAAAAACCTGCAAGACAAAGGCATAATGAGCTAGTATGCACAGCATACTAGCTCATTATGAATGACTTACCTTACATCGAAGCCCCCGCAGCGGTTCTCGTACCCCTTTTGGCCGACGACATCATTCCCAGGGGTTACTTCTGGGTATCACAGCTCCGGCGTGCACGCGGGAGCCGACGGTAACGGCACACTTACTGAAGCAATGGCACATACGTGCCATTGCTTCAGTTTGCTTCTGTGAATATGTGCCAATGACATTGGAACATGCAAGGGACAGGGAATATCTCCTAAACCGTGCAGGTTTAGGATATATCCGGGGTAGCTACAGGTAAGCCTTATTATAGGCTTACCTGTAGCGAAAAGTGGTCTGTAAAGGTTTACAACCACTTTAACATACACTATATTGCCTATACAGGCTGTCCACAAGGTTTAGGAGTAGGGATGAGCTTCGAGTTCGAGTCGAACCCATGTTTGACTGGAACATCTCCTGTTCAACCGTTCGTCGAATTGAAAACGATATGGGCCGTTCGTGCCAAATTCGAGTGGCGCGTCACGGTCCATAATTCACTGCGGCATCACAGTGCATTGCTGGCTGATGATTGGCCAAGCATGCACTATGACCCGCATGCTTGGACAATCACAGTGCCATGTGTACAGAGAGCCGTAATTGGCCAAAGCCAGGGTGGCTTTGTCCAATTATGGCTCAGGGGGTTTAGTACACGCCCCACACTATATAAGACCACCTGCGTGGCAGAGAGAGATAGACAGAGAGACAGTGTCATTTGATTTAAGTTAGATAGAGTAGGCAGGTCGAGTCAGTTAGCTGCACTTACAGTGTATTGTGTATATATATGCATCCCAGGTGTTGTATATATATATATATATATATATATATATATATATATATATATATACTGTATTCAGTTTAGCTAGATCAGTTCCTGTTATTCTCTTCCTAATATACTGACAGGCAGGCAGGGGTTTTTACAGTATTTACAGTTAGTGTACTGTGTACCCTGCACAGTTGCACCTACAGTATAGCTACCTGAAGACAAGTGCTTGTGTTCTTCTGATCCTATTAATAGCACAGGCAGGCTCTTGAAGTATTTACAGTTAGTGTACTGTGTACCCTGCACAGTTGCACCTATAGCTACCTGAAGACAAGTGCTTGTGTGCTTCTTCTGATCCTATTAATAGCACAGGCAGGCTCTTGAAGTATTTACAGTTAGTGTACTGTGTACCCTGCACAGTTGCACCTATAGCTACCTGAAGACAAGTGCTTGTGTGCTTCTTCTGATCCTATTAATAGCATAGGCAGGTTTTTGAAGTATTTACAGTTATTGTACTGTGTACCCTGCACAGTTGCACCTACAGTATAGCTACCTGAAGACGAGAGCTTGTGTGCTTCTTCTGATCCTATTAATAGCACAGGCAGGCTCTTGAAGTATTTAGAGTTAGTGTACTGTATACCCTGCACAGTTGTGCCTACAGTATAGCTAACTGAAGACAAGTGCTTGTGTTCGTTTTCTGATCCTATTAATAGCACAGGCAGGCTCTTGAAGTGTTTACAGTTAGTGTACTGTGTACCCCGCACAGTTGCACCTATAGCTACCTGAAGACAAGTGCTTGTGTGCTTCTTCTGATCCTATTAATAGCACAGGCAGGCTCTTGAAGTATTTACAGTTAGTGTACTGTGTACCCTGCATAGTTGTACCTATAGTATAGCTACCTGAAGACAAGTGCTTGTGTTCGTCTTCTGATCCTATTAATAGCACAGGCAGGCTCTTGAAGTGTTTACAATTAGTGTACTGTGTACCCTTCACAGTTGCACCTATAGCTACCTGAAGACAAGTGCTTGTGTGCTTCTTCTGATCTTATTAATAGCACAGGCAGGCTCTTGAAGTATTTACAGTTAGTGTACTGTGTACCCTGCACAGTTGCACCTATAGCTACCTGAAGATAAGTGCTTGTGTGCGTCTTCTGATTCTATTAATAGCACAGGCAGGCTCTTGAAGTATTTACAGTTAGTGTACTGTGTACCCTGCACAGATGCACCTACAGTATAGCTACCTGAAGACAAGTGCTTGTGTGCTTCTTCTGATCCTATTAATAGCACAGGTAGGCTCTTGAAGTATTTCCAGTTAGTGTACTGTGTACCCTGCACAGTTGCACCTACAGTATAGCTACCTGAAGACAAGTGCTGGTGTTCTTCTTCTGATCCTAATAATACCAGAGGCAGGCAGCTTGAAGTATTTCCAGTTAGTATACTGTGTACCCTATTGCACCTATAGCTACCTGAAGACAAGTGCTGGTGTGCTTCTTCTGATCCTATTAATACCACAGGCAGGCATTCTGCAAGCTGCTGTATACTCAGTATATATATTCATCCCAGTTTTGTGCAGCTACATCTCACTGCAGGCCATTAGTATGTCTGGAAGGCCAACAAGGAGAGGCAGATAGTCACAAGCCAATAAAAGATGGCAAGGGCATATTACCGCTGACTCATGGTCCAGCAGGCATGGACAGGGACGTTACCTATCTTTCACGGCGCATTGGGTGACTCTTCTGGCATCTGGGAAGGATGCAGGACAAGGTGCAGTAGTGTTGAAGGTTGTTCAGCCACCACGCCACCAAAATGCTACTACTGGTGATTCTGACACACCTCTCTCCTCCACCCCCTCCTCTTCTTCTTCCTCCATCGCCTCTTCCTGTGCTTTGTCTTTGGAACCAGCGGTGCTCTGTAGGTGTTCAAGGGGCTACGCAAGTACGCAGGCCAAAAGATGCCATGCGGTGCTTGAGCTAGTGTGCTTGGGGGACAGGAGCCACACTGAGGCAGAGGTTCTGTCAGCTCTGCAGGGGCAGGCTCAGAGGTGGTTGATGCCACGCCAGCTTCAGCCAGGAATGGTGGTTTGCGACAATGGCACCAACCTCCTCTCCGCCCTCCGACAGGGACAACTGACCCATGTGCCCTGTTTGGCTCACGCCCTAACTTGGTGGTGCAGAGGTTCTTGGGCAGGTACCCAGGCTTACAGGATGTCCTGAGGCAGGCCAGGAAAGTCTGTGTGCTTTTCCGCGGGTCATATAATGCCAGTGCTCGGCTTGCAGACCTCCAAAAGGAATTTAACCTGCCCAAGAACTGCCTAATCTGTGACATGCCCCCCAGGTGGAACTCAACGTTGGCCATGCTGCAGCAGCTGCACATGCAGCAGAGGGCCATCAATGAGTACCTGTGTGACTATGGCACCAGGACGGGGTCAGTGGAGCTTGTTTTTTTCCCCACGCCAGTGGGCCATGATCAGGGATGCATGCACTGTCCTGTCACAATTTGAGGAGTGACAGTGCATGCATCAGTGACACTGTCCCCCTTGTCCACCTGTTGGAGCACACGCTACCTGGAATAAAGGACAGGGCATTTGAGGCAGAACAGAGGCAGGAAGAGGAGGACTTCCTTACCTCTCAAGGCCCCCTTTATCCAGACAGTGTTCCTGCGTGCCCGCCGATCACACAGGAAGTGGACGAGGAGGAGGAGGATGATTGTGTCAGCATGGAGGTGGAGCCTGGCACTCAGCATCAGCAGCAGTCTTCAAGGGATCATTTACAGTCCCAAGAAACCCATGGACTTGTACGTGGCTGGAAGGAGGTGGCTGCGGATCATGTCATCCTTAGTGACCCAGAGGACTCCGGACCGAATGCCTCAGAAAACCTACGCTGCATGGCCTCCCTGATCCTGCAAAGCCTGCGGAAGGATCCTCGTATTCGTGGTATCAAGGAGAGGGATCGTTACTGGCTGGCAACCCTCCTTGATCCACATTACAAGGGTAAGGTTGCGGACCTTATCTTGCCATCGCAGAGGGAGCAGAGGATGAAACATCTTCAGGAGGCCTTGCAGAAAGGTCTGTGCAATGCGTTCCCCGAGACTGGGAGGTTACAAACTCCTGTTCCTGGACAACGTGTTGCGTTCAGACAATGTTTTAGTCCGCAGCCCTAAGGTATGATCGGTTCCAGCAACCATTGCCAGCGTCTGTTTTACATGGTGCATGAATACCTAGGGGCAAGATCTGACTTGGACACATTTCCCACTGAAAATCCTCTGGGTTACTGGGTCTTGAGAATGGGTGACTGGCCAGAGCTTGTACAGTATGCAATTGAGCTACTGGCCTGTCCTGCATCCAGCGTTCTTTCGGAACACACATTCAGTGCTGCTGGAGGCTTTTTAACCGATCACAGGGTGCGCCTGTCCACCGACTCGGTCGATCGACTGACCTTCATAAAAATAAATCAGTCTTGGATCACCACCAGCTACCAAGCACCTGATGCTGATGTAACCGAATATTTTTTTTTTGAAATGTCAAATCCCTTCAAGACTGCCTATGCTGATGCTGAGTGACTATTCTGTTATGCTGAGTGACTATCCTCTTCCTCCTCAATGAGCATGCTGATAGCTTGTAAGAATATTTTTGGTTCTCGGCGCCGCCACCAGTGGCTAAGGCCCAATTTTTCAGCCCCTGTTTAACAGGGGCATGTAATTACAATTTTTGATGCAATATTTTGCAAGGAGGGTTCGTTGCTGCTCTCAACTAGAATATTTGTGAGGGGTTGCAGTGTTGTGGCACCAGCACCAGTGCCTAAGGCCCAATTCTTCAGCCCCTGTTTAACAGGGGCATGTAATTACAATTTTTGATGCAATACTTTGCAGCAGGGCTCGTTCCTGCGCTCCAACTAGAGTATCTGTTTGGGGTTGCAGTGTTGTGACACCAGTGCCCAAGGCCCAATTTTTCTGCCCCTGTTCAACAGGGACATGTAATTACAATTCTTGATCTAATATTTCACAGCAGGGCCCGTTCCAGCGCCCACCAAGAGTAACTGTGAGGACTTACAGTGTTGTGGCAACACCACCACCACCACCAAAGGCCCAATTTTTCTGCTCCTGTTCAACAGGGGCATGTAATTACAATTCTTGATCTAATATTTCACAGCAGGGCCCATTCCAGCGCCCACCAAGAGTAACTGTGAGGGCTTACAGTGTTGTGGCAACACCGACACCTAAGGCCCCAATTTCTGCAGAGTGTATAGGGCAGGCCCCTACTTTCAAACATCCAACTTACAAACGACTCCTACTTGCAAACGGAAGGAGACAACAGGAAGTGAGATGAAATCTGCCCCTAGGAAGGGAAATTCTCTCCTGTAAGAGTTAATATTGGAAAAACATGTCTCCTTTCCACTGATGCTTTATCACCAATCCTTGTTTCACTAAAAACCCCAAATTGTCATTGGGACAGAAAGTGAGGTGAAATCTTCTGAAGAGGAGCACAGACAGCAAAACAAATGTCACAGGGGTGATAACCCTTCCCTATGTTTTTCAAAAAGCTTAAAAACAGATTTTTTGGCTGGAGATACACTTTAAAAATGTATCAGTTCAAAATTACAAACAGATTCTACTTAACAACAAACCTACAATCCCTGTATTGTTTGCACCGCCTGTATACTGCTGTTAAGAGTATATAGGGCCTAGGGGTCCCACGCCTTTCCTTTTTTAATTTGGGTGCGGGGTTCCCCTTAATATCCATACAAGACCCAAAGGACCTGGTAATGGACTGGGGGTACCCATGCCGTTTGTCTCACTGATTTTCATCCATATTGTTGGGACCCGGCATTACATTAAAGCCGCAAGCAGTTTTAAATGACTTTTATTCCTTTAAAAATGTCATTTTGTGCAGGGACTGTTTAAGCACGGGAAACACGCGCCACTTTACAGGCATACTATAGACACACCCCAGGTACGATATTTAATAAAGGAATATTTCACTTTTTTTTTCACTTTAAGCATCATTAAAATCACTGCTCCCGAAAAAACGGCCATTTTAAAAACTTTTTTTTCATTGAAACATGTCCCCTGGGGCAGAACCCGGGTCCCCAAACGCTTTTTAGGACAATACCATGCAAATTAGCCTCTAAAATTAGCACTGTTGATTTTGAACGTTCGAGTCCCATAGACTTTAATGGGGTTCTAAAGTTTGCGCAAATTTTCGGTCCGTTCGCAGGTTCTGGTGCAAACCGAACCGGGGGGTGTTCGGCTCATCCCTATACTTAACAACAGAAATGAAGCATGCATTTATAGCAAGGAATGAAAATGTGACTTAAAAAAGATGTGACTTAACAAAACTTGGTTTTACAGAGAAAAGACTTTATCTAATGGCTAAATCTGTGTCTGTGTAGTTTTTCAAGCCATAAATAATAACATGATATTAGGAGTGTTTTTTTACTCCAGAAGTGTATAATGAGTTTTGAAATGCTAGAGAAATGTAGTTAAATAATGCATTTTTTAACTACACATTAGATTTTAGTAGACTAAGATGATTTTGCCAAAAATAACAATGGGTTTCATGAACTTGTAAGCGAATCCACATAAACATGTACCGAACATCCCATAACAGTTTGTGCCCAAGGCAGACAAACAATAGAACAATGGGACACATAATAACCCCATCCCCACCGCAAACTATCTAGCAATGGTCTATGAGATACTTCTACAATATTCCAGCTGTGTGAAAAGTGAAATTATTTATCTCATATATTTTATGAGGGATATTGTTCATAAATATTACTGTCCCAAGTGAAAGAGCCTCTCCACCAATGCCCATAAGCACACAGTACCCTAAACAAATTGTCCGAAACAGAGCATTACTTACCCAATTAACTTCTGACTCTCTCATAGAACATACCGGCCACTGGGGAGAGGTGCGGACTGGCTCTTCTCCCTGGAGTCCTTTCAGCTGCTGGAGAGAAGATAGGATTGCTGGGCTCACTCTGTCCTGCTCTTGGGGATCTGGGCAGTATGTATAGGAGAGGAGAGTGGGGGATATGACAGTAAGCAAAATGTATTGCAGAGGAGTTTGGAGGGTATGACAGTGGACAGTATATACAGTAGGGGAGTGTGGAGGGTATGTCAATGGGCAATACGTACAGGAGAGGAGTGTGGAAGGTATAATAGTGGACCATATGTACAGGAGAGGAGTGTGGAGGGTATGACAGTGGTCAATATTTAAAGGAGAGTAGTGTGGAGGGTATGACAGTGGGCAGTGTATACAGGAGAAGAGTGTGGAGGGTATGACAGTGGGTTGTATCTACTGTAGTAGAATTTGAGAGGTAGGACAGTGGACAGTATGTTAAGGAGAGGAATGTGGAGGGTATGAAAGTGGGTGGTATGTACAGGAGAGGAGTGTGGAGGGTATGGCAGTGGGCAGTATGTACAGGAGAGGAGTGTGGGGGGTATAACAGGGGACAATATGGACAGGAGAGCAGTTTAGAAGGCATGACAGTGGGCAGTATGTACAGAAGAGGAATGTGGAGGATATGACAGTGGCCAATAAGTATAGGAGCAGAGTGTGGAGGGTATGACAGTGAGCAGTATGTAAAGGAGAGGAGTGTGGAAGGTATGACAAAGGGCAGTATGTACAAGAGAGGAGTGTTGAGGGTATTGAAGTAGACAGTAAGTACAGGAGAGGAGTTTGGAGGGTATAAAAGTGATCAGTATGTACAGGAGAGGAGTTTGGAGGGTATGACAGTGGGCAGTATGTACAGGAGCGGAGTATAGAGGGTATGAAAGTGGGCAGCATGTACAGGAGAGGAGTGTGGAGGGTATGAGAGCAAGCAGTATGTAAAGGAGAGGTGTGTGGAGGGTATGGCAGTGGGCAGTGTGTACAGTAGAGGGGTGTGGAGGGTATGGCAATGGGTAATATGTACAAGATAGGAGTGTGGAAGGTATGACAGTGGACAGTATGTACAGGAGAGAAAGAAGGAAAGGGTATGATAGTGAGCAGTATGCCCACTGTCATACCCTCCACACTCCTCTCCTGTACATACTGCCCACTGTCATACCCTCCACACTCCTCTCCTACAAATATTTCCTCTTGTCATACACTGTGCACTCCTCTAATACACATTGTAATTTTCCTAACCTCACCTGTTCTGGAATGGAAACACTTAAACACAACCATGTTCCAGAATACAGAACATTCCTTCTGGAATAATGACCAGTACCTTCTCCATGCTTCCCTTACTACAGAGGAATCATTGTACTGTCTCAGGAAGTGAACAGATTCTGATTAGCAATATTGATCAAATATTACCAACAGGACCTGCGCAAGAAAAAAAAAAAACAAGTTCTGAAATGTGACCAGCAGTGACATAGCTCCGCCCCCCAGTCCTATAAATATAGGGGCCCGGGGCCACTACACAGTTCATAGCAGAGCTTGCAGAACATCATGATGAAAGCTGTGATCACTCTCCTAATCCTGGGGCTCCTCTTCATCCATGGTAAGTAAGAACATTTCCATATTATACATTTTGTCTTACTATCCTAGAGTCCAGTGTATAACAATGCATTGTCCATAGTCCAACATCTATACTAGCAGCACACTGACTTTGTTTTCATTCCAATTTCTTCTGCTGAATATTTGTTACTTTATATTGAAGCTCCTGCCGGGAAGAAATGAAAAGCAGCCCACATTACACAATGTTAGGCACATAGTTAACCCATTGATTGCCGCTAGATGTTACCCCCTTCCAACCCAGTGCCATTAGTACAGTGACAGTATACAGTATTAGCACTGATCACTGTATTAGTGTCACTATCAATGTCAGTGTCAGTTAGTGACCCTCCCAGATAGTGTCTGTTAGTGGCAGATTGCTCACCACACTATCATAGTCACACTCTAATTCGCTGATCACCATCATTACAGTATAGCGTCTATAACTGTGTAGAGCTGCACGATTAATCGTTAAAGAATCGAGATTCTACCCCCCCTCCCATCACAATCTTAACACAGCATATTCCTGATTCAGTGCAGAGAGTTCTCTGCTCAAGCCGACAGCTGTCAAAAAGAAAAAAAGCAGATATCCTGCCAAGTTTATTACAACATCGCTCAGGCGAGATAAAGAGAAATATTGTAACATTTTGTTCTTTTAAAGATCAAAGGAATGAACTTCTGTCTGTAGATGAGGGCAGTTTAACCACCTAAAGACTAAACCATTTTCTGACACTTGCTGCTTACAAGTTAAAATCAGTATTTTTTTGTTAGAAAATTACTTAGAACCCCCAAACATTATACAGTGGTTATAAAAAGTCTACACACCCCTGTTAAAATGTGAGGTTTCTGTGATGTAAAAAAAATGAGACAAAGATAAATCATCTCAGAACTTTTTCCATCTTTAATGTGACCTATACCATGTTAAATAGGAGTCACTACACACCGGCCATCATTTAAAGTGCCTCTGATTAAACCCAAGTAAAGTTCAGCTGTTCTAGTGGGTCTTTCCTGACATTTTCTTAGTCGTATCCGACAACAAAAGCCATGATCCTCAGAGAGCTTCCAAATCATCAGAGGGATATCATTGTTAGAAGGTATAAGTCAGGAGAGTCAGTTTACTGTTTTTTTTTTTTTTTAAATTCATTAAAGTGTATTTTTTCTAAAAAAAATTGAAGAAATATTTGAGCGCAAATACAGTGTGACAACCCCCCCCCGGTTTGGTTCACACCAGAACATGCGAACAGACAAAAAATGTGTGCGAACACCATTAAAGTCTATGGGACACGAACATGAAAAATCAGAAATACTCATTTTAAAGGCTTATATGCAAGTTATTGTCATAAAAAGAGTTTGGGGACCCGGGTCTTGCCCCAGGGGACATGGATCAATGCAAAAAAAAGTTTTAAAAATGTCCGTTTTATTCGGGAGCAGTGATTTTAATGATGCTTAAAGTGAAACAATAAAAGTGAAATATTCCTTTAAATTTCGTACCTGGGGGGTGTCTACAGTATGCCTGTAAAGTGGCGCATGTTTCCCATGTATACAACAGTCCGAGAGCAAAATTACATTTCTAAAGGTAAAAAAAGCCATTTAAAAGTACTAGCGGTAACGCCGGCAGCTATAATGAATTGTCGGGTCTCTGCAATACTTATAAAAGTCATTGAAAAAAACGGCCTGGGATTCCCCCACAGTACATTACCAGGTCTGGGTCTGGTATGAATATTAAGGGGAACCCCGAACCAAAATTAAAAAAAAAAAAACGCGTGTGGGTCCCCCTAAAGATCCATACCAGACCCTTATCCGAGCACGCAACCTGGCAGATCGCAGGAAAAGAGGGGGGGACAGTCCCCATTTTGATGGGGACAAGGGCCTCATCCCCACAACCCTTGCCCGGTGGTTGTGGGGGTATGCAGGCGGGGGGCTTATCGGAATATGGAAGCCCCCTTTAACAAGGGGACCCCCGAATCCCGCCCCCCCCCCGCGTGTGAAATGGTAATGAGGTACCATTTCACAAAAAAAGTGTCAAAAATGTTAAAAAAGTCAAGAGACAGTTTTTGATAATTCCTTTATTAATGTTTTCTTCTTTCCCCCTTCTTCTTCCATCTTCTTCTGGTCTTCATTCGGTTTTCTTCCTCCATCTTGTTCTTCCCCTGCTTCTTCCTCTTCTTCCTCCGATCCTCTGCTTTTTCCTTCGGTCTTCTCGTCTGCATCTTCCTCCGGTGTCTTTTTCCGTGCTTCGTTCTTCGGACGATCCGCATCCATGGGAGATTCCCGCTGTGTGACGCTTCTGTTCTTCTGACAGTTCCACCCGGTGACCCTACCCCCCTCTGAAGGGCCTGGTATGGAATTTGGGGGTACCCACACGCATTTTTTTTTAATATGGTTCGGGTTCCCCTTAATATTCATACCAGACCCAAAGGGCCTGGTAATGTACTGTGGGGGAACCCAAGGCCATTTTTTTCAATGACTTTTATAAGTATTGGAGAGACCCGACAATTCATTATAGCTGCCGGCGCTACCGCTAGCACTTTTAAATGACTTTTTTTCCTTTGAAATGTCATTTTGCTGTCAGACTGTTGTAAACACAGGAAACATGCGCCCCTTTACAGGCATACTATAGACACCCCCCAGGTACGAAATTTAAAGGAATATTTCACTTTTATTGTTTCACTTTAAGCATCATTAAAATCACTGCTCCTGAAAAAAACAGCCATTTTTAAAACTTTTTTTTGCATTGATCCATGTTCCCTGGGGCAGGACCCGGGTCTCCAAACACTTTTTATGACAATAACTTGCATATTAGCCTTTAAAATTAGCACTTTTGATTTTTCACTTTCACGTCCCATAGACTTTTTTTTTTTTTTAACAACAAGGTTGGTCTTTATTGGCAAAAGAGAATCATGTCATAATACATACATTCCGCGCTGACAAGTATAACAGACAAAACCATTACAGTATCATATTCTGTAGTGTCAAGTAACATATGCATGAGTATACATTAGTATCCACCTCCACACATTAATGTAAACCTTCTCTACATATCAAAGACTTATGCCCCGTACACACGGTCGGACTTTGTTCGGACATTCCGACAACAAAATCCTAGGATTTTTTCTGACGGATGTTGGCTCAAACTTGTCTTGCATACACACGGTCACACAAAGTTGTCGGAAAATCCGATCGTTTTAAACGCGGTGACGTAAAACATGTACGTCGAGACTATAAACGGGGCAGTAGCCAATAGCTTTCATCTCTTTATTTATTCTGAGCATGCGTGGCACTTTGTGCGTCGGATTTGTGTACACACGATCGGAAATTCCGACAACGGATTTTGTTGTCGGAAAATTTTATCTCCTGCTCTCCAACTTTGTGTGTCGGAAAATCCGATGGAAAATGTCCGATGGAGCCCACACATGGTCGGAATTTCCGACAACACGCTCCAATCGGACATTTTCCATCGGAAAATCCGACCGTGTGTACGGGGCATTAGAAGGTATCTGGGGGGGGGGGGGGGGGGGGGATGGAGAGCAGGTCTCCCATAAGGAAAAAACAAAAAGAAAGAAAAAAAGAAAAACTACCAGGACAGCTTAACCATACTGATCTATTACCAAGAAGCCGCATACTACATGGGATCAGTCCATGGCCTCCAAATTTTTTCATATTTCAAGGGGCAGCCTCTACTTATGTACGTCAGTTTATATAATGGGAGAGTCGCATTGACTGATTTTTCCCATGCTCCCACCGTGGGTGGCAACCGAGAAGTCCATTTCAACAGAATCTCCTTTTTTGCATAAAAAAGTAAAAGCGAGATCAGTATCTTAGTATACCTAGGTCGTTGCTCGTCATCCTGCACCCCCAGCAGTGCCAGCTCCGCCGTCAAGGGGGCGTCCAGCTGAAGGCGAATTTTAAGCCACTCTCCCACCGCAGCCCAGTACCCCGAAAGCTTGGGACAAGTCCAAAACATATGAAGGTAAGTGCCTTCGGAGGAGTGACACCGCGGGCAGTCGGGAGAGCGAGACGGAAAGATTCTGTGCAGCCTCCGAGGCGTATAGTACACCCTGTGCAAAAATTTGGTTTGTATTAATTTATCCCTAGAGGATATCACTATTTTAGCACTATTTCCAAAACATTCCTCCCAGGTTTCTCTATCCAACTCAGGTAGGTCTACCTTCCATTTCTCCCAAAGAGCATCCATTTTAGGTGATTCTATCTGGAGGAGAGCTAGGTACAGGGCGGAGAGAGGCCTTTGGAGGGACTCCTGCGCTAACAGCTCCTCTATAGGATCTGTCCCAAGACTGGGGGGTGCCGGGAACTGAGCTCTGGCTGCATGTCTCAATTGGTGATAGCGGAACGCCATCCATGCCGGTAATCCATATTTGTTAGCTAGGGCATTAAATGTGAGAAGGGAGCCATCATGTAGTATGTCCCGCAGCACCTTGATTCCATAGTGCGCCCAAATCTGTGGGTCAGGAATCGTCCGAAAGTGGGGGAGCTCGGGGTTACCCCACAAGGGACAACAAGGGGACCACTTATTCGAGCGCTGGAATCTACGTCTGGCCACCTTCCAAACCCTCAAGGTCGCCTGAGTCGGCGTCGGGAGAGATGGATATGCCGCGGGGCCCCTATACACTAGATTACTTAGTTCATTGAGAGAACCCACTATGTTTGCTTCTAGGCAGGTCGCTGCATTGGCTCTTGATTGTTCCATCCACCATCTAACTGTGACAAGCACCGCTGCCCAGTAATACACTAAGAAATTAGGCAAGGCCAGGCCTCCGCTACTCACAGGAAGCCACAAGGTCTGTCTAGCCAACCGGAGGGGGGGGCCCACCCCATAGAAAGGTGCCAATGGAGCTATTTATGTCTCTGAAAAAAGAATGGGGTATCCATGTCGGGCAGTTTCTTAAAATATAGTTGAACTGTGGGAGATAAATCATCTTTATGATGTTTATGCGCCCTAAAAGATTAAGGGGCAGCTTAGCCCAATGGGAGCAATGATCTTTGAGTCGTGCCACTATCGGTTAGAGATTGAGGCGCTGAAAAGCCCGTAAGTTCCTTCCCACCCTGATTACGTCCCATAGACTTTAACGGTTTTTGCGTGTTCAAACTAATTTTTTTTCCTGTTCGCATGTTCTGCTGCGAACCGAACAGGGGGGTGTTCGGCCCATCCCTACTCTATAACTGTGTAAATTCCAATATATACAGCACCTTGAAAAAGTATCCATAACCCTTTAAATGTTCCACATGTTGTCATGTTACAACCAAAAACGTAAATGTATTTTATTGGGATTTTATGTGATAGACCAACACAAAGTGTCACATAATTGTGAATGGGAAGGAAAATGATAAATGGTTTTAAACATTGTTTACAAATAAATATGTGAAAAGTGTGGGGGGGGCATTTGTATGGCGCCCCCCGGAGTCAATACTTTGTAGAACCCCCTTTCACTGCAATTACAGATGCAAGTCTTTTTGGGGATGTCTCTACCAGCTTTGCACATCTAGATAGACAATTTCAAGGGGTATGAATACTTTTTTTAAGGCACTGTATCCTATAATTTGTAGACGATATAACTTTCACACAAACCACTTAATACACACTTATTGTGATTTTTTTTTAACCAAAGACATGTAGCAGAATACATTTTGGCCTAAATCTATGAAGAAATTTAAATCTATTGGATATGTTTTCTAAGAGAGATAAGAAAATATATATATATTTTTTAAAACGTTCATTCTTTTTTTGTGGGGCTTCTCAAAAAGAAAAAAAAAATTTTAAAAAAACGGTGGTGATCAAATATCACCAAAAGAAAGCTTTATTTGGGTGAATAATGATATACATTTTATTTGGGTACAGTGTTACATGGCCGAGCAATTACCAGTTAGCAAGTAGCGCAGTGCTGAATAGCAAAACATGTCCTATTCATGAAGGGGGTAAAACCTTCCGGAGGTCAAGTGGTTAAATTGCTGGCAAAATGACAGATTGCATTCCTCCATACCAGACCCGTATCATAGATGAGAAAAAAAGGAAAAATTTGGCATGGGGTTCCTCCTTGGCCTGGTATGGATTTTAGTGGGGAAGCCCCACACAAAAATCATGGCAAAAAGAGTGGGGTCTCCTTCAAAGATCCACACCAGACCCATGCAGACTGGATAGCTAGGAAAGAGAGGGGTGAACATCTCCCCCCAATCATACCTGGCCATATGCCCTCAGTGTGGGGAAGGTAGCTTGCTATGGGGTACCCCCCCCAGGCAAAACACATTTTTCTCTGATGAGGACAATGAGTCTACAAGTTCTCTCCTTCGGGTACCATTAGGTGGAGGTGTTCTATAGTCCTGGGCGGGGCTTGGGATGTCAGTGGATGAGAGGCAGTGTGTTGTCAGTAGAAGAGGTTAGAGGCTCCCTGTCTGTGTGTTGCTAATCTCTATATATTTTCTTCTAGGTGAGGCTCTGCAGTGCTATAAGGGAACCTGTTCTGGGAATTGGAGAAATAGATGTAACATTCCAGTGCAAAACTGTGCAAAGGATGAGGACCAATGCTTCAGGAGAAGAGGATTTGAGAGATTCCCAAGTAAGTGTCTTCTATATTATTAGACCCGTGCTTACTACTTTATCATTTAAATTCGCAATCCAGACAACATTTTTTTATAATCCTCCCTCTGGCCTCCCCTTCAGCCTGGCACAGTTGTACCGGCTCCTCTCCTGTAGTAATGGGGTATATGGAACAATAAGTATTGTGTGTATATAAATGTCTATACAGGACAGCAAAAAGTTCATAGAGTCCAACTGGAGCATTCAGGGTAACTTCCTGCTGATCTCAATGCACCAGATGCAGCACCTCTGAAGGGACTGAAGTATCTCTATGAAAACAGATAAGAAGAACAGCAGGGCACAGTCTGAGTGTAGTATATTAACAGGCTTATTGTGGGGAAAAGACAAATGGCAACTCACATTGTGACAGTTAAATCAGGTTCATCACATAGTAAGGGTTTCCGATGGACAGTCTCACAACAACAGAGAACCTCACACCAGGAATGAAACATTGGGTGGATGGATACACCTACAGAACCAAGAGGACACATGGGGGGGGGCGCCAAACTATGTGCAGCATTAAATGTGTTGAGAAACACTAGTAAATTGGCAACTGTAATGAGAAGAAGAAAATAGGATTTTTATAACTGTTTATCTGTAAAATCCTTTCCTTGGAGTACATCACGGGACACAGAGCAGCCATAGTAATTACTATGTGGGTTATAGGCCACCTTCAGGTGATGGACACTGGCACACCCAAGACAGGAAGTTGCCTCCCTATATAACCCCTCCCATACCGGGAGTACCTCAGTTTTTGTAGCAAAGCAATATACATATATCCCAACAAGAGGGGAGGGACCTCTGTGTCCCGTGATGTACTCCAAGAAAAGGATTTTACAGGTAAGCTGTTATAAAAATCCTATTTTCTTTATCGTACATCACGGGACACAGAGCAGCCCTAGTAATTACTATGTGGGATGTCCCAAAGCAATGCTATCTAAGGGGAGGGAGACACAGAAAACAAAGGCCGCCATCAGACATGAGGACCTATACTGCTGCCCGCAGCACACTGCGCCCAAAGGCGGCATCCTCGTGCCCTTTTACATCCACCCACCTGATAGAATCTAGTGAATGTATGGACCGAAGCCCAAGTTGCAGCCTTGCAGTTCTGAGTCATGGATGCTTGGTGATGCACTGCCCAGGAAGCACTTACTGCTCTGGTGGAGTGCGATCTAACTTGAAAGGGTGGAAACCTCCTTTTCAAACCATAAGCCTGGATAATAACTTGCCGAATCCACTTAGAAATAGTAGACTTCGACGCTGCCTGTCCCTTCCTGGGACCTTCTGGCAGCACAAACAAAACATCAGATTTCCGTATCTGAGCTGTCGCTTTCAGATAGACTTTGACTGCTCTCACTACATCAAGCGAGTGCAATGACTTTTCCTTCACAGAACTTGGTTCTGGAAAAAATGAAAGCAGGGTCACATCCTGGTTCAGATGAAACCCTGACACTACCTTAGGAAGAAAGGACAGGTGAAGACGCAACACCACCCTGTCCCTGTGAATAATTAAATATGGCTCTTTACAAGAAAAAGCAGCCAACTCTGATACTCTTCTAACAGAAGATATAGCAACCAGTAAAACCAATTTCCTTGTCAAAAGGACCAAAGGAATATGGCGTATTGGCTCAAAAGGTTGTTTTTGTAATACTGACAAAACTAGATTCAAATCCCATGGGCACAAGGGAGGTCTAACTGGTGGATTTATACGCATTACCCCTTGTATAAAGGCCCGGATTAGGGAATGTGAAGCATTGAAACAACACTGATAAGGCCGAGATTTGACCCTTGATAGTACTCAAAGCCAGCTTAATTTCTACTCCCAGCTGTAGAAAGGCAAGAGTTCTACCTATTACATACTTCCGGGGATGTGATCTCTTGGACTCACACTAAGAGACATAAGACCTCCAGACCCTATAGTAAAATGACTCTGGAGGCTGGCTTCCTAGCATTAATCAGGGTAAAAACCACCGAACCTGAAAGCCTGTGATTCTTTAGGATATGGGCTTCAATAGCCAAACTGTTAAATTTAGTGTTTGTAAGGTAGGATGGGATACTGGTCCCTGCGAAAAGCAGGTCTGGGCGCAGCGGAAGCGACCATGGGTCCCCTACTGCCATTTTTACGACCTCTGCATACCAGGATCTTCTGAGCCACGCCGGGGCTAACAGAATTACTGGCTTCCCCTTCTGCTTGATTCTGCGAAGAAGTATCAACTGAACTGGAGGGAACGCATAAATCAGTGAAAACAGATCCCACGGGGCCACTAACACATCTGTTCCGCATGCGAGTGGGTCCCTTGTTCTTGACACAAAGTTGATTAACTTCTTGTTGAACCTGGATGCTAATAGGTCCACATCCGGGGTGCCCCATCTTTGGCAAATCGCCTGAAAGATATCGGGGTGTAGAGACCATTCCCCTGGAAACAGCTGCTGGCGGCTTAAGAAATCTGCCTGCCAATTCTCTACCCCCAGAATGAAAACTGCAGATAGGCAAGGTACATGCTTCTCTGCCCAAGCCAGAATATGGTTCACCTCCCTCTGGGCTGCGTGACTTCTGGTGCCCCCTTGGTTATTGATGTAGGCCACTGCTGTGGCATTGTCGGATTGAATCCTGACGGGACAATCCCGCAACCTGGATGTCCAGGCCCTCAGACCCAGACGTGCCGCCCGAATCTCTAGGATGTTGATGGGCAAGGTCTTATCGACTTCGGACCATTTCCCTTGGACTGTAGTCTCCCCTAGGACTGCTCCCCAGCCTGACAGAATGGCATCCATTGTCACAATCTTCCAAGTAACCGGCATAAAGGATTTTCTCTTCTGCAAATTCTTGGCTACCAACCACCAACTGAGGTTCTGACAAACTCCTGGGGTCAGATTGATCGGTAAATCCAAGACTTGGACTTTCTTGTTCCAAGCCGACAAGATCCTGTTTTGCAACAGTCTTGAACAAAATTGGGCATAGGGGACTGCTTCGAATGAAGCCACCATCTTCCCTAATAACCTCATTCATAGGCGGATGGAAGGATTCTTCTTCACCTTGATCAGCTGGACCAGCTCTTTTATAGCACTGACCTTTGCTTGGGGCAAAAACACCTTTCTCTGGTCTATGACCAGACCCAAATACTCCAGTCTTCCTACTAGATGTAAGGCTGATTTCTCGAAGTTGACGATCCACCCCAAGTGTTCCAGATACTTGACCGTGGTGGACACATTCTGATTTAGGCGAGCTATCGACTGATCTACCAGCAGCAGTTCATCCAGATATGCTATCACTGTTATACCCTGGGTCCTTAGCTTTGCCAGGAGTGGGGCTAGCACCTTTGTGAATACCCAAGGTGCAGTAGCCAACCTGAAGGGTAGGCCCACAAATTGGAAATGGTGACTTTCTACCGCAAACCATAGGAACTTTTGGTGAGCGGAAAAATGGGTACAGGTAGATGTCCACTGACGCCAGAAAATCTTCCCCCCGTAGGGTGGAGACTACTGACCGTATTGACTCCATTCGAAAAGCATGGATGTTTAGGAACTGGTTTAGGTCCTTGAGATCCAGTATGGGTCTGACTTCCCCATTCGGTTTTGGAACCGTGAAGAGATTTGAATGAAATCCCATACCCTGATCTCCTGTAGGAATCTCTATGATTACCCCCTGAGACACCAAACAGTCTAGTGCCAGAAACAAAGATCCTCTTTTTGTTAGGTCTTTGGGCATGTTTGATTTTAGAAAATGGGAAGGTGGAAACTCCCAAAACTCCAGCTTGCAGACTAGAGATACCATGGAGACCCATTTGTCCTGGATCTCCTCCTGCCAAGTCTCTGAAAACTGCAGAAGCCTTCCCCCAACCCGGTCGAGCGAGGGCGCTCCTTCAAAGGGAGGCCTTGTAGGCTTTTGTCCCCAGGGCTTCTTTGGCCCCTGGGTTTGACCTTGAGGTTAACCTCTAGAACCTGACAGCGGAGGCTATCGCGACTGCCTGGAGGCTGTTGCCCCTGGTCATGGAGAGGATGAACGTTTAAAGGAAGGACGTTTACTCTTCCTTTTCACTGGTAAAAGATTACTTTTACCACTTGAAATCTTCTGAATGTATTTGTCCAAATCCTCCCCGAACAGCCGTTCCCCATGAAAGGGGAATTCAGTCAAAAGCCTCTTGCATGGTGACTCGGCTAACCAGTGCTTTAGCCACAGACTTCTGCGCATCTGCACTAGCAAGAGAGCGATGCCTGATGAATAGAGTGGTTAATAGCGTCAACCGCAAAACATAAGGCCTTGGGCAGATCAGCCATGTCCTGGGCCTGTTGAGCAGGCACATATCTTATGACCTGCTTCATTTGGTCCTTTAAGGATTGACAAACACCAATTGCTGCCACTGCAGGTTGAATCACCGGCCATAGCAAAGGAGGTTTTAAGCAGAGATTCCAGTCTCTTACTACTGGATCCCTAAACACCTGGACATTGTCCACTGGACACGTTAGACTCTTATTCAAGCAAGAAATAGTGCCGTCAACCACTGGCACACTCCATTTCTTGGTGAATTTTTCCTCCATAGGATAAAGTAAGGAAAACCTTTTAGGAGGAATAATCTGCTTATCTGGGTGCTCCCAATCAGCATATAAAAGCTGTTCCAATAATGGATGGAGTGGAAAAGCATGTAAGGCTAAGGCCTGAGGAGGCCTTAGAGACCCCAAAGAGAGAATTGAGGTTTCGGCCACCTCAGCAGAGGGTAACTTATAGGCCGACCGAACCATCTCTGAAAGGGTATGAACCTGTATTCTTTGAGATTGCGAGTCTGAGAAAAGTTCCTCTGAGACTGTTTCCTCTCAGAAAGAGTCATCAGTCTGTTCCTCTTCCTGGCTCTCTGATGGTGACTCGACATCATCTGCCCATTGTCCACCCATCTGGGGGTCCAGGGTGGGGGAAGGGGACCTCACGCGCTTTTTCCCTCTATTCCGGGAAGATTTAGGGATTAAAGAAGCTAACCTCTCTTCTAAGCCAACTAAAGCCGAAGCAAGAACATCCTCAGTGACATAGGCAGGGGCTGAGATGTTGGGAGAGTCATCAATACCTGATAGTGCCAATGGTTCATGTGGATGCATGCCCAGGACCCTCAGGCCCTGAAGGCAATGCCTTTGCGCCCCCTCTTGTTGCAGCTGCAGCCCCGTTGCAGGAACGCATAATCCTAAGCACACATGCAGAGGTACTAACACAAATGCATAACCTGCTGAGCCTTAGTCCAGCAATATATATGTATATATGCTCCTATCAATTACCTAGCCTGATGCTTGAGTAAATATGTGCTTAATAAGTGCCTGAATCCACCACCTTACGTGCCCCAGAAGCACTTGTGTTCTACCGACTGCTCAGCCCCTAGAATGAGACTTTTAAAAATTCAAGCCCACTCTGCGCCTGAGCCGTTACGAATGTGCACTCCGAATCCACATGCACATTTAAACACACCCCCTTTTCTCCCCGCTGGCCGATCGTATCTATTAATATACGAGTGCGCTCGCCCACGAGATGGCCGCAGGGGGGAGTGAAGGAGGAAGAGGATCTGCTTAGGGGGATCGCTGAGCAGATGACGATCCCCCCTCCTAATTCCTCCCAAGGCTAGAGAGTGGGGAGAGGTCAGCTGACCCATTCAGAGCCGCTATGTCTTAAGCTTTCACACCCTCTAGTGGCGAAAGATAGGCAAGACAACATTTTACTCAAAACAGGAAGAAATGCACAGGTGTTGCTTGGGATAGTCTTCACTTACCTTATCCCCTGCCGCAGGATACTGCTGGAGACCAGACAGACCCAAACTTCACCCATCAAGGTGGGCCAAGTCATGACAGACCTTCAGGGACTCGGACCCCATATACGGGGTCCTCTTTCCTGGACCTGTACAGCACCCTGCCAGAAAACCTTTAAGTATTCGTAAGAAAGACCAAAGTGCTATATCCCAGGGTCCAGCTCTCCAGGGAGAAGCAATTACAGGTATAACCTCGTTCTTCTTCCAGGAGGCCCGGGCAACATCCCTTGACCTCTTCAAGGCACTTTGAATGGATCTGGTTGCATAGCTCCTTGACCCAGTAAGGACCCTGTAGCGGAGCTCTCTTTAGTACTTCTTTACTCGTGACCAACACCTAGACACTGGCGAAAAAACTGAGGTACTCCCAGTATGGGAGGGGTTATATAGGGAGGCAACTTCCTGTCTTGGGTGTGCCAGTGTCCATCACCTGAAGGTGGCTTATAACCCACATAGTAATTACTATGGCTGCTCTTTGTCCTGTGAGGTATGATAAAGAAATGAAACTTTTTCTATGTAATCTGTGAGGGGTCATATCATACATCTGGGATGGGGAGCCTCTTCCTACAACTTGCAGCCTAGAAAGTCCAGACGTCAGCTTAACCACTTTTCGAACCCTCGCTTACCTGGCATCATGCTGGTATCATTTTTTATAGCCAGTGGCAAGCTCTCTTGTAAAAACAATCCTAGCAGCTAACTAGCCGCTGGATTGCTTTTACAAGCAGCAGGGGGGAACATCCCCCCCTCCCACCGCCTTCCATGGCTTTACCAGGATCCCCGTCCCACCGGGAGTCTGGATCGACCAGCCAGTGCTTTGATCGTCTTATGTACCTTTGGTAACATTCTATGTTTCATTGAATAAAGTTTTAATGTGAAAAAAAACCTGGAAATGATGACCTGACATGCCCTTCCGGTGTACTTAGATGTCAACGTCGCCATTTACAAAAAAAAAAAGCATTTGAAAACACTGATCTTGGTGTGAGAAAATGCTTTTAAGGGCAGATGTGGGATTTGGGGGTTTATAGACCCCAGATCTCTCCATAAAGAGGACCTGTCACTGCCTACTACTGTCACATGGGATGTTTATATTTATTATAGACCCCAGATCTCTCCATAAAGAGGACCTGTCACTGCCTATTACTGTCACATGGGATGTTTACATTCATTATAGACCCCAGATCTCTTCATAAAGAGGACCTGTCACCATCTATTACTGTCACATGTGATGTTTACATTCATTATAGACCCCAGATCTCTCCATAAAGAGGACCTGTCACCACCTATTACTGTCACATGGGATGTTTACATTCCCTGTGACAGGAATAAAAGTGGTAACAATTTTTTTTTAAGGGACAGTGTGAAAAAATAAAAAATAAAGTTCCCACGTCCCCCCCGGGCTTGCACACAAAGGTGAACGCACACGTCCTTCCTGCATGCACACAAACAACGATTGTCCCACAAGTGAGGTATCACCATGAACATCAGATCACGGGCAGTAATTCTAGCAAGAAATATGCTGACTATGACCCTAAGAACACCATCTCTACAGTCAAGCACGGAGGTGGAAACATTCTGCTTTGGGGTTGTTTCCCTGCTAAAGATACAGGCCGACTTTGCCGCATTAAGGGGCCAATGGACGGGGCCATGTATTGTAAAATCTTGGAGGAGAACCTTCTTTCTCCACCCAGAACACTGAAGATGGGTGGTGGATGGGTCTTCCAGCATGACAATGACCCAAAACATACCGGCAAGGCAACAAAAGTGTGGCTAAAGAAGAAGCACATTAGGGTCATGGAGTGGCCTAGCCAGTCTCCAGACCTTAATCCTATAGAAAATTTATGGAGGGAGCTGAAACTTTGAGCTGCCAAGCAACAGCCAAGAAACCTTAATGATTTAGAGAAGATCTGTAAAGAAGAGTGGACCAAAAAATCCCTCCTGAAATGTGTGCAAACCTGGTCAACAACTACAAGAAACGTCTGACCTCTGTGCTTGCCAACAAGGGTTTCTCCACCAACTACCAAGTCATGTTTGGTTGGGGATCAAATACTTATTTTACTCACTGAACTGCAACTCCATTTATAACATTTGTTTTGTGTTTTTTTCTGGATTTTTGGTTGATATTCTGTCTCTATCCTGTAAAATACACCTATGATAAAAATTATAGACCCTTCATTTCTTTGCAAGTGATCAAATCAATATTTTCCCCACTGTATATATACTTATATATCCACCTAACACCTGAAGTCTCATAGGGCCCTAATGCTTGCTTAGTAAATATCTTTTTCTGGTAATATACTATCTTTTGGGCTATTTCTCCCAGCTGACGCTTTTCTCGTTCCTATTTTTGCACCCTCTGCTCCTGAAGAAGTGGAACCCCACGAAACGTGTTGAGCTTTAAGTAAATGTACAGTACTTTTGACTGATTGTTGTCTCTGTTAACCACTTGCTTACCGGGCACTTTCACCCCCCTCCCTGCCCAGGACAATTTTCAGCTTTCAGCGCTGTCGCACATTGAATGACAATTCATAGAACACTGTACCCATACAGATAGAGCTTTCTTTTGGTGGTATTTAATCACCACTGGGTTTGCTAAACAAATAAACAATAAAAACTTTTAAGAACTCCCCCTTTTTTTAGTTTCTATTATAAAATTTTGCAAATAAGTAATTTTTCTCCTTCACTGATGTACACTGATAGGCGGCACTGATGGGCACTGATGAGCACTGATAGGCGGCATTGATGGGTACTGATAGGTGGCACTGATAGGCGGCACTGATAGGCTGCACCGATGGGCTCTGATAGGTGGCACTGATGGGCTCTGATAGGTGGCACTGATGGGCACTGATAGATGACACTCATGGGCACTGATAATTACTGATATGCATGCTGATAGGCAGCACTGATGGGCACCAATTGGCACTAATAGGGTTGCACTAATAATCAGGACATTGATGATCAGTGTCCTGATTATCTGTGTACATGTCCCTTGTCAGGATTGTCAGTTACTGACTCTCCTCTCCTCACACTGTGACAACACATGAGGAAAGTACTGCCAATAACCACCAAGTCTGTTTACACTGTGATCAGCTGTGATTGGCCCTTTACCATGATCTTTGATCGGTTGTGTCCAAAGGACCCTGCAATCACAGAGCGAACCAGATGCGTGCCCCAGGGGGTGAGCGAGGGGTGTGGTTCCAGGAGGACATTCATGGACACCCTGCTGGAACAACAGAGCCCCACTGTAGCCATCTTTTGACTATAGCACATTTAGGAAGTGGTTAACAGAGTAAATTTTGGTTGGGGCCACCATCTTATTCTACATATAGGTGCAATATGCTACTGTATTTTGTGTTTAATTGATTTTATGATTTTAACCTGCATTAATAAAAGTTATATTTTTATTAACTACTTAGAGACCGCCCGCCTGCCCACAATGTACTGTGGATGGGCGGTTGCTGTAGGCAAAACAACATACCCGATTACAGTGGCAGTTAGTCAGTTCCCCCAAGGTCAGTTAGTGTCAGATCGCCCACTGCACTATCGCTGTCTCATTATAAGTTGTTCATTGCTGGGGCGTGTCCGGACGTGCAGCTGGAGAGACATGTGCGAGTTGAGCTCCTCATAGCCCGCACCAATCTAGAGCCATCCGTTGCCTCTTCTCATGCTGCCGCAATCACAAGCTACACACTTTTGATCCCAGACCCCTGCTACTCTGCTCCAAGTGTTTATTTATAACCTTGACTGGCCAGATCCTGTTCTAAATTGAGGTTTCCCCTCCAGGACCCTCCGCCGCCATCTTGGGGCCTACAGACAGGCCAGCAGCTCTTAACATCTGAGCCCACAATTCGGAGGGTGGACGGACAGTCCACACACTCTGGATGGCCGTTTTGTCTCTGGGGAACACGCAAATTGGCCTACCAACTCGGAGAGGCCGCGGGAATCCATCCGACGGCTGGCCTCAACATCCTATGGCCTTCCAATCTGACGCGGCCTGTGGGATGGATTACAGGCGCTCTCCTGGGACACAGTGAGTAAGACAAACTGCATCACCACCCGCAGCCGAGTCCCCAGGAGGCATCAGACTACCCGATCCTCTCTCTCTCTCCCTCCCCGTAGGGGTTCTGGGGACTGGTGGTGGCCGTGTTCACTTCTCCGGCGGCCGTCTCCTAGGATAGTCCAAGGCTTCGGCCTACACCTGGAGGCCGGTGGCCATCTTGGGACTCTAATATACACCCTAAAGACATTCCTTCCGCTCCTTCGGCTGAACAGGCACTCATAAGGTGTTGGGGGCTACAGAGACTGTCTCCCTCCTCTCAGGCTGATAGTGGGGGGAGGTGGAGCTGTAAACAGGGGGATCTGAAGATCCAAATGGAGCACACTATTTTCTTTGAGAAAGATGCTGCTTAAATAAACCCAGGGCCCCTGTCTGCTCACCAAGACCTCCGTGCAGCAGCTTTAGCTATATACAGGTAAGCCTGCATGTTTGATCACTAAATCCTCTGCATACCTCATGGGCAAAGTTGGCCAACAGCAATGATACTACAAACCACTGATTGGGCCACAAGAAGAACCAAACATGGAGCGTTATGTTACCAGACCACAACCTACCTCCTCTAATCCTTCTGCAAATCCTTTTGCCCTGCTGGATCCCTCCCTAGATTTGGAAGATGCTACAAGCTCCTCTCTGACTAACTCCCGGAACTATGCACCCACTCTTTCACCCTCAAATACGACTCTCACCCCTCACATTCTGGACTCCAAGCTGCAGCTTTTACTTCAACAGATTACGTCCAATGTTTCGGCTGATGTAAGCAAACTAGCTGCCGAATTGAGGTGGGAAATAACCCAAATTGGGGATCGCACAGACACTCTGGAGAGCAAATATGACGAAATGATAAACTACGTACAAACGATTGAAGAGGAAAACCATACCTTACGCCTTTCCGTATCTCAACTACAACTTCAGCAGGAGGATTTGGAGAACAGAGAAAGAAGACAAAACCTACGATTCAGAGGGATTCCGGAGACAGTGGGTGATTCTGAGCTCCGATCCTACCTTCTGGGCCTCTTTAACAATCTGGCTGCCTCAGTTGTGGACATAGATTGGAGCTTGGACAGGGCCCATAGATCCCTGGGCCCAAAGCCTCCGGCTGGAGCTAGACCCAGAGATGTTGTGGTACGGTTTCATTACTTTGAAAGTAAGGAGGCACTAACCTTGGCGAATCCCAATAAATCCCAAATTATGTACAAGGGTGCTAAACTGCAGATCTTTAGTGACCTTTCTCCCATCACTCTCGCTAAACGGAGGAACTTACGCCCCCTTACTTCACATCTGCAACAACACAAGATTCCATAATACTGGGGATTTCCTTTCTGTCTAGCTGTATCCAAAGAGGGAGCCAAATACTCTCTACATGAATTACAAGAAGCTGAGGCCTTCTTGAAAAATCTGGGTCTCCCCCCTCTTCCGGAAGAAGACATGATCCCTCCTACCACACAAGCCCGTTTACCTCCAACTACACCTACTCGCATCTGGACCTCTGTCCGGGGTAAATCTAAGAAGCACCTTTCCACTCCTCAACACCTGCGATCTTCTAAACAACCTTCTTGAACATTCCTCTGAACGCCCTTTTTTGGTTCTATCCTTCACTACTTTTTGCATTTCCGTTTCCTCAAAAATTTTTAGACGAAACGATGTTGCTGTTTTGGTTCTTTCAGTCTTTGAATCTGCCCCGCTCCTTTTCAGGGGTAGAACCTTTCTCATCCCATGAGATACATTCACTAGAGGTTTTGAAATTTTGAGTGACAAACATTCCTGTTTTATTTGTTAACCTTGCTTTTCCCTAAAGACTTACAGGTTTTTCTTTTTCCTTCAGTGACCTTTTGTCCTTTTTTGTTCTTTCCGCTATCAAGTGCACAAGGTGAGCAGCGGACCACTCTCATCTCCTCAAGCAGAGTCGCCAGATGGAAGTCCGTTCACGTCCCTACCACGCCCTGGTCTATGCCCAGGGCTTCCTGAGAGACTGATTTTTTCTCAGGTTCACAGAGTTTTGAACTTTTTTTTCCTTTTTTTTCTTTTGATTTTTCTTTTTTGTTTTTCTTTTTTACTTTTCTTATCCATGTCTAGTGATGTGTTTCACAGATTGAGACTCCGTGGTCGTTATCACCTCACTTTAAAGGAGTTTCACCTCGGCGTTTGTATTTCAATAGTTAGAGGTGGGAAAATGTTTGCTATTATTAATACCCGTAAAACTGCAATATATATACTTTTATTTTCCTAGTACTTCCATGCTTATAGTATTAGATGTTTTCACACTAGCCTTCCTAGATAGACCACTACCATGGCTCTGAAAATGTTGTTCTACAATGTGAAAGGCCTGGGCTCCATTAGAAAGCGCTGGATGGCCCTGAAATATTTCAGGGCCTCGGGCGCAGACGTGGTGATGATCCAAGAGACCCACTTTCGGGCAAGCGGATCATTAAAATTTTCCTCGAGGTTTTTTTCCAATTCCTATCTTGCCTCTGACTCCACGGGCAAGGCAGGAGTGGCAATCTTGATCAGAAAAGCATGCCCTGTCAAGGTTCTGAGGTCTCATGTGGACCCTCATGGGAGATTTCTTATCCTAGAATGTGAATACATGTCTACCTCTTTTACACTGGTTAATTTGTACGCTCCAAACACCAGATAGATATTTCCTCAACAAGCTTTTTGATACTCCCCAATATCGCTCACAACCTTTTAGAATAGTTGGTGGAGACTTCAATCTGGTCATGTCACCCACTAGGGACAGACAAACACTTTTTAGTACTACCCCATCTAAAAGAGTTTTGTCCCAAGCCAATGCCTTCCGTAAATGTATTATAAATAAGAAAGAGACTCCCATCATCTCATATAGAGTATGGTGGTCCCATCCCTTTGAATAGACCTAGAAATAAATGCCCCCTAATTGGGACTTTAAATGGACCACCAACTCAAAAATTATAAAAAAATATATCTTTAATATAATTAGTTAAAATACAAATACACAAGACCACATATATGAAAGGATGCACAACATGTGCTACATATGACAAACCAATGTGCTATAAAAAGCGCATGCAATGTGAATGCCCACATGCCCGACACGTTTACGGTATCAGATGGTCCTATACCTTCTTCAGGGGCCAAGGGTTCAGAAAATCTAGTGTTCAAAATACATTCTAAAATTGTAAAAAGACACTGTCAGATATCACATAACAGTCAGAGTGTATGTAGAAAAATATATCACACATAACCCGTATGGTCAAAAGGATCAATGGTCAAGATACAGGAGGTGATGATAATCAGATAAAAGATATATATATAAAGAGATATATTTATATAAACATAGGACATCAAAGCATATCAAGGTTAGCAGATATAGGAGCCCAACATACCTGGTGTAAAGATTCAATATCAGAAATACGTATGAGGAGCCAGTGAGTTCATATTGACAAATGTCAATATGTATGTCAATATGAACTCACTGGCTCCTCATACAGTATGTTGGGCTCCTATATCTGCTAACCTTGATATGCTTTGATGTCCTATGTTTATCTCTCTCTCTCTCTCTCTCTCTCTCTCTCTATATATATATATCTTTTATCTGATTATCATCACCTCCTGTATCTTGACCATTAATCCTTTTGACCATACGGGTTATGTGTGATATATTTTTCTACATATACTCTGACTGTTATGTGATATCTGACAGTGTCTTTTTACAATTTTAGAATGTGTTTTGAACACTAGATTTTCTGAACCCTTGGCCCCTGAAGAAGGACCATCTGATGCCGGAAATGCGTCGGGCATTTGGGCATTCACATTGCATGCACTTTTTATAACACATTGGTTTGTCATTTGTAGCACATGTTGTGCATCCTTTCATATATGTGGTCTTGTGTATTTTTATTTTAACTAATTATATTAAAGATATTGTTTTATAATTTTTGAGTTGGTGGTCCATTTAAAGTCCCAATTAGGGGGCATTTATTTCTAGGTCCGTAAATGTATTAGGTCATACAGACTCTTCGACTCATGGAGGATAAAACATCCCTCTGCTAAACAATTTACATTTTATTCACCAGTTCATAAAATGTACTCCCGCCTTGATCATTTTTTTATCTCGGCTCCACTCATCCCTTATGTAGTCGAATCAGATATTTCTCCCATTACATGGTCGGACCATGCGCCCATTGTGTTAGTATTTTTTACTCAACTCTGGATCAGTGTCTCAGGTTTCTACACTGTGGGAAGCACACAAGGCTGTTTTCCGAGGTGCGTGTATAGCTGAGGGATCTCGGCTGAAGAGGGATAGAAATAGTCTTTTACAGTCCTTAATGTCCGCTCTAATAATTGCTGAGCGGAGGCTTCTGGGTGGTCCCACAGTGCTGAAACAACGTAAAGTCATTCATCTTAGAGAACAAATTAAATCAACAAAACTTGACAAAACAGCTAGGTCCATGCTGTGGACGAAGCAAAAATTTTATGAATACTCCAATACACCCCACAGGATGTTAATAAGTTATGCCCTCGTGCGTTCAATTCCTTGTTTGAATTTGTTCTACACTCAGACGGATCTAGAACACACTGCCCTCAAGAGATGTCCAAAATTTTTGGCAACTTTTACAACAAACTGTATAATTGCCTGACCCCAGAGAGAATCATTTTAAATTTACCCAGGGAAATTTTGAGTCCTTTTTTCCAATATAAAGCTACCGAAACTATCTACAACAGATTTAGAGAGTTTAAACGTAGCAGTATCAGCTGAAGAACTCTTTGCTATAATTAAAAGTCTCCCATTACACAAATCCCAGACGGCTTGCCCTACTCCTACTACAAATCTTTTTTTGATATTCTATCTCCTCATATGCTAGCTTTATATGATTCCCTCCTCAAGGGTACTCCTCCACATCCACAGTTCTCCCATTCATTTATTTCGGTTATCCCTAAGCCTGGAAAGGATCCCTCTGTCCCAGATAACTACAGACCCATCGCACTCCTAAATTCAGACTACAAGATATTTACTAAAATTCTTGCTTCCGGACTTTCCGCGCTCATCCCCAAACTGATACACAGGGATCAAGTGGGTTTCGTCCTTAGTAGAGACGCGGGAGATAACACCCGGCGTACAATAGACCTAATAGACCTCTTGGATAGAACCTCCCGTTCGGCATTGATTCTGAGTCTAGACACGCAGAAAGCTTTTGATAGGCTAAGTTGGACCTACATGTTTGCCACCTTAAAAATATATGGTTTTGATGGTCCTTTTTTAAAAGCTTTAGAGGCCTTATATTCAACTGTCTCAGTGCAGGTGCAAATGTCGTCCTTCCTGTCGTCCTTCCTGTCTCCTGGCTTCCCCATGACAAATGGAACTTGGCAGGGTTGTCCCCTTTCGCCACTGCTTTTTATCCTGTGCCTAGAATCCCTAGCCGAGTCTATCCTTGTTCATCCAGATATACGTGGGGTGGTGATGAGACGGGGGGAATATAAATTATCGTTATTTGCAGACGACATTTTTCTCACTATCACTAACCCGCTGATATCTCTTCCCTCACTACAAAAAATATTGACCTCTTTTAGTGCTATTTCCGGGGATAAAGTCAACACTTCTAAAACTGAAGCCCTTCCTATACACATTCCAACGCCATTATTATCCCAACTCAAAGAATCATACCCTTATAAATGGTGTAATACCTCTCTCAAATACTTGGGTATCCTACTTACCCCTTCCTATTCCTCCCTTTAGAGCACTAACTTCCCTCCTCTGATACTGGATATTAATAAGTCTCTGTCGAACTGGACCAAATACCCCCTGTCTCTCTTAAGCAGAATGAATGTTTTAAAAATGTCTATCCTACCAAGGCTGCTTTATTATTTTGAAACTCTCCCAGTAGCTGTACCTGCTTCACAACTAAAAACACTTCACAGGATTTTTCTAAAATTTATATGGAATGGCAGAGCCCACCGCATAGCAAGCTCAGTGATGTTTTCCATTAGATCCAGGGGAGGTTTGGGAGCTCCGGACATCACTAAATATTATCATGCTACGCATTTAAGGGCCATTACCTCTTGGACTTCCTTACATGCACCAAACCAATGGTCTGCCATTGAGAAGGGGGTACTTTACCCGGTCCATCCAGGCTCCTTGGTTTGGGGTGCTCCCCCCCTGTTTTAGACCCTATATATAAACGTCAGTGTACTGGCCCAATGGCACTAACTTTAACCATTTGGCGTAATTGCCTCAAACGCTATCCCCTTATGTCCCCCTGCTCTCCTCTTGTAAATGTATTATTCAACCCTCTCAGTCCAGATAGTATGTCCCTAGGCAGGATTTTTCCATGGATAAATGTTCATCTCTTCGAGCTCCGGAACCTGGTTCATCCCATAATGAGGAAGCAACATACCTTTAACACTTTAAGTGAGAAATTTGATTTACCACCACAACTCTTCCACTTTTACTTACAGGTTAGACACTTCTTTCACTCTAAATCGCCATCCCTGACCCTAGATAAGCCAACTACATTTGAATACTTGTGTGCTCAAGGCCCTCATCAATTGCATTCAATTTCCTGTATTTACCGTATCCTCCATGAGTTGACTCCAATCACAGAGACATTGCACCATTACATGCGCAGGTGGTCTCATTTAGTGGGGCGTCCTGTCACAATACAGTTGTAGTATTTAGTCAGCCACCAATTGTACAAGTTCTCCCACTTAAAAAGATGAGAGAGGCCTGTAATTGTCATCATAGGTATACCTCAACTATGAGAGACAAAATGTGGAAACAAATCCAGACAATCACATTATCTGATTTTTGAAAGAATTTATTTGCAAATTATGGTGGAAAATAAGTATTTTGTCAATATCAAAAGTTCATCTCAATACTTTGTTATATATCCTTTGTTGGCAATGACAGAGGTCAAACGTTTTCTGTAAGTCTTCACAAGGTTGTCACACACTGTTGCTGGTATGTTGGCCCATTCCTCCATGCAGATCTCCTCTAGAGCAGTGATGTTTTGGGGCTGTCGCTGGGCAACATGGACTTTCAACTCCCTCCAAAGGTTTTCTATGGGGTTGAGATCTGGAGACTGGCTAGGCCACTCCAGGACCTTGAAATGCTTCTTACGAAGCCACTCCTTCATTGCCCGGACGGTGTGTTTGGGATTATTGTCATGCTGAAAGACCCAGCCACGCTTCATCTTCAATGCCCTTGTTGATGGGAGGAGGTTTGCACTCAAAATCTCACCATACATAGCCCCATTCATTCTTTCATGTACACGGATCAGTCGTCCTGTTGCCTTTGCAGAGAAACAGCCCCAAAGCATGATGATGCCACCCCCATGCTTCACAGTAGGTATGGTGTGCTTTGGTTGCAACTCAGCATTCTCTCTCCTCCAAACACGACGAGTTGTGTTTCTACCAAACAGTTCTACTTTGGTTTCATATGACCATATGACATTCTCTCAATCCTCTTCTGGATCATCCAAATGCTCTCTAGCAAACCTCAGACAGGCCCAGAAATGTACTGGCTTAAGCAGGGGGACACGTCTGGCACTGCAGGATCTGAGTCCCTGGTGGCGTAGTGTGTTACTGATGGTAGCCTTTGTTACATTGGTCCCAGCTCTCTGCAGGTCATTCACTAGGTCCCCCCGTGTGGTTCTGAGATTTTTGCTCACCGTTCTTGTGATCATTTTGACCCTACGGGGTGAGATCTTGTGTGGAGCCCCAGATGGAGGGAGATTATCAGTGGTCTTGTATGTCTTCCATTTTCTAATTATTGCTCCCACAGTTGATTTCTTTACACCAAGCTGCTTGCCTATTGCAGATTCAGTCTTCCCAGCCTGGTGCAGGTCTACAAATTTGTTTCTGGTGTCCTTCGACAGCTCTTTGGTCTTCACCATAGTGGAGTTTGGAGTGTGACTGTTTGAGGTTGTGGACAGGTGTCTTTTATACTGATAACAAGTTCAAACAGGTGCCATTAATACAGGTAATGAGTGGAGGACAGAGGAGCCTCTTATAGAAGAAGATACAGGTCTGTGAGAGACGGAAATCTCGCTTGTTTGTAGGAGACCAAATACTTATTTTCCACCATAATTTGCAAATAAATTCTTTAAAAAATCAGACAATGTGATTGGATTTGTTTCCACATTTTGTCTCTCATAGTTGAGGTATACCTATGATGACAATTACAGGCCTCTCTCATCTTTTTAAGTGGGAGAACTTGCACAATTGGTGGCTGACTAAATACTTTTTTGCCCCACTGTATAAAAAAAAATAAAACTCCAGAGATGATCAAATACCACCAGCCCCGCACTTACCCCATCTAGGTGGCGGGCAGCGCTTCCTCCTGGCGGCGTCTCCTCCTCCTGGTGCTTCTTGGTGGCTTCCCCTTCATCTCCTCCCACCTCCTCCTCCTCCTCGACAGCCAATAAGATCGCTTCACCTCTCGGTCAATCGAGCGACAGGTCTCAGGACCCGCTTTCTGATTGGCCGGGAGGAGAATCAGGAAGACAATAGAGAATATTAATTCGCTATTGTCACACAAGTGGGTGGGCTTGGAGCGCAGTGCTCTGCACCCTTTTTTGAAGTCTATTAGAGCTCTAATCACGTGCTTAAAAAAAACCCCTATTGGAATCCCTTTGTCCGCCCCCTGCATGTAGATTAGGGGGTCAGACGCATGGATTAGGGGGGCGGCGCCCCTGCGCCCGGCATTACAGGCTGCCACTGGACTGCACAATTGCTAGATTGCCTCCACACACCCCGGTAACTGCTGGTTCCTCCACCCCTGACATGTTTTCCGGGACCCAGGATGATGGGTGCTGCCAGGTAGAGGGGAGGGAGATCAGAGAACACCCTCCACTGATCTCCACTTCTACCCCTCCCCCCCTCAGGTATAACAATTTCCAGCATGTGATGCAAAGAAATAAAATGAATAGAGTACACTTTATCAATTTTATTTCTTTGAGTCACATGCTGGAAAGTCTTCTACCTGGAAGAGGTTGATTGCTCTGATTGGTCCAATGAATTTGCGCTGGAAGTTTACTCACGGGAACCAACACATTGAACTTTTATATCATTTAGTTCATTCATTTTCTTTATGTTCTGGTTAAACACATGGCGTGTATCAAAAATAAGTTTTAGGAGGTTTAATATTAATTTATTAAAGCGCAGTTCCAGTCTACGGGAAAAAAAAATTAAAAGTCAGCAGCTACAAACACTATACTGCTGACTTTTTATATAAGGACACTTACCTGTCCAGGGATCCCGTGATGTCGGCACTCCAGGGCGATTAATCCATTGGCTTCCGGGGGAGGCACTGGCATTCCAAGTAAGGGAAACCTACAGGCTTCACTGCTGGTTTCCTACTGCGCATGCGCAAGTCGCGCCTTGCTTTCTGAATGGTCCTGCCATCTTCTGGGACACACACAGGTCCCAGAAGGCGGTGGGGGAAGGAGGAGGGGCCGGACATGATGTAGATCACCGTGCAGCGATCTTACCAGGAAGTGAGAGCGGGTACCTGTCAATACCAGATACCTGCCCCCCCCCAAAAAAAGTGGCAAATGTGGCAGTGGAGGGGGGGGTGCAAACAAGCAGAGCTTCCCCTTTTGGGTGGAGCTCCACTTTAATATGAGTATTATTATTACATATCATTCCCAGTACACAGGTCATTTTAATTTTCTTTTTCAAAAAAATCTTCATTTTTGGGTGTATAATTATTTTGTGCGGTTGGGCAGCAGTATTAAAGTATAAATTATTCATGCTGGGGGTTGTAGTACTCCAACCTCCTAAGTGCATACTACAGTTAAAAAGTGCAGCAGGATCAAAATTTGGGCATTGATGTGTGAAAACACATTGCTATCGTGTGGCCCTCTGGACGTGTCGGGGAGCCGCATTGGAGACCCTCTATAATTTTCAAGTTGACCACCACTGCTTTAACCCCTTAAATCCCAGGACAGCTATAAACATACCTTGGTAGCAAAGGGGTTAAATGGTACACGAAATCCCGACTCACCTGACAGAGAATTTTCTTTTTCTCTTTGTCGTTATTATTGAATCATTTCCTTTTATTCGTTTCTAATCATCTTTTTATTACATTCTGTTGTTTTTCAGATTTTATGTGGACCACCGAGGGGTGTACTACACAGAAAGAATGTATGGAACATGATTTAATTCATCCTCATTTAGTGTGCTGCTCAGGGGACCTCTGTAACAAGTGATCTGGAGATCCAGAAGAAATGTGATTGGATGGAGGCGGAGCTCACCACACCAATCATGTGATCAATCATTTAATTTCCTGCCTGATATATAAATCTCATCCGATATCCATCAATGTTATATTATCTGATCATCACCTTCATAATAAAAATCATATGCAGTGATATATAAGAGTCGCTCTGTTTATTCCTAATCAATATTCTTATCAAATATCTGTAATCCTGTAAACCGATCGTTTCATTCATTTTATTAATTATTTAATTAAAATCGGCATAAAGTCCAAAACCATCATAAACTTATAAAATAAATCATTGCCCCCCCAGAAATAAAATACAGAACTCACATCAATACTCATCCTATCTCCAGCATTGTACCCCACAGACCCCAAAGAGGGAATTATCACTTAATGAAGGCGAAATTCACTAGCCAATCATGTGCAAGGAAGTTTTGCTGGCACATGATTGGATGATTGATGTCAGAGTCAGTGAAATTTCACTTTCCATCTTGGACATTCTCTACTCCTTTATTAAAGTTATGACCATCCAATGTTATAGACACGTTCCAATCCAGCGATAACTATGCCTCGGTGTTCCGTCAGAATTTGTAACGCAAGTGACGTTCCGTTGCCACCATCTTGCTACACCCCGCACTCCTCCACAGTGAGAAGGCGGCAAGCGGACATCTTGTTACACCCACCGGAGTCTTGAATTTCACAAGTAATTTTAATAGTAAGCTGATCTTATATGGTGAAGTTCAGTATCTAGAAATCCGTCGGACTGTTTAGATGCTGAATTTTAAAAGCAGCGGTGAGCCTGCCGATCTAACAGGTTTGCTAATCTGACAGAACACCGCTCAAAAATCAACATCTAAACAGTCCAACGGATTTCTAAATACTGAACTTCATCATATAAGATCAGCTTACTATTAAAATTACTTGTGAAATTCAAGACTCCGGTGGGTGTAACAAGATGTCCGCTTGCCGCCTTCTCACTGTATCCTTACTGTGGAGGAGTGCGGGGTGTACCAAGATGGAGACAACAGAACGTCACTTCCATTACAAATTCTGACGGATCGCCTAATCTGATGAAACACCGGCACCATGACTGCTTTGCTTACTTAATGAAATGATTTTTCTTACATTGTTACAAAGTTAAAAACATCTGTCATGTGACCAATCATCTCTTCCTCCTGATAGTGGGGGGCGGGGTTATAGGATACTGTGCAGATACACTGTGTGCCTGTATTCCAGAGTCTGTTCTGCCTGAGGTAAGACGCAGGCTGTGATTGGTCAGAGGGCATAGTGGCTGAACAAACTACCCATTCCAGACATGACATGGATATGATCTCCATGTATAAATATATAAGGGGGGATATGATCACCATGTATAAATATATAAGGGGGGATATAATCTACATATATAAATACATAAGGGGGGATATGATCACCATGTATAAATACATAAGGGGGATATGATCTCCATGTATAAATACATAAGGGGGATATGATCTCCATGTATAAATACATAAGGGGGATATGATCTCCATGTATAAATACATAAGGGGGGATATGATCACCATTTATAAGGGGAAAATTGTTATCAAATACTTACTGTAATTTTCCCTTTTCCTGGCCCACCTCCCATCAGCACACAACGGGATATACCAAAGCTGATATAGGGCGGGAGAGAACAAATGAAAAGAGACACTGACAATCAAAGAAAGCTGCTAAAGCCAGAAAGAATTGATCTCTCTTGTCCGAAACTTGCTGGTCACATATTAGCTTGTAAGGTTGAATGAAGGCACCAGACCTTCAAGCTGGCCCTTACCTATATCTTCCAACCAATCCTGGCATAACTGCCCCAAAGGCTGCCACCCCTCTCGTCAAATAGGCTTGCAATTGTTGCAGAAAATCATACTTTCTGCATGCCCATCACCCTGGTAACCATACCTCCCAACTTTGAGATGGGAATGAGGGACACCTATCAGTAGAAGTATGCAGGCATTGGACACACCCCTCACCACGCCCCCTTAAAAGGAGATTTTTACACCACTACTATTCCTTTATATTGGCTTTTGGAATTTACAAATGCAGCAATTTAGAAACTGGATAAAAAGGTCCAGTGCTGGAAAACACTTTTGATAGATAAAAAGTGCATTTTATAGACATCTATATAGATCAGACCAAAATGAAGGAGGAATGAGGGACATTATTCCAAATCAGGGACAGTCCCTCGAAATCAGGGACAGTTGGGAGGTATGCTGGTAACCCAAGAGGGGATGACTCTTGAGGGCCTGATGGCTAAATGAAAAGATTGTACACTTTCCTCTTTTGACCAAGTACACTGGTAATAACTCGACCGTGTGTAAGAAAACTGAAGTCTTCCTGCTGTGCACCCAGTGACTCTCGTGTGAAACTTGGAGGGACTACTTCCAAGTTTTTCTGGAAACTGGATACCACTTTAATTGAACTTTGGAGATAGACGTGGTATCCCTATCTCTGGTAAAAGGAACAGAAAAAGAAAAGACACCAAAGGGCCCTTGCAGGAAAGTGTTGCAATCTTCAGCATCCTTCTGTCTAAAGTAGTTGCTGTCAGGAGAACTAGTTTTATCATGAGGTACTTCAGTGGAAATGAAACCTATTGGAGCAACGGGTGCTCTCAGGTTCAAGCCCAAGTCCCACAGAGAGAACAAGGATTTCTCTCAAGGTCATGTAAAGATTGTCATCTGGAAGAAGCATCTGGTCACTGACTTTTGCATCCATCTGCAGCCTGTGAAAAGATAAAGTAGAGATCTGTACCTTAACTGCAGTTGTATGCCAGACCAACCTCTAGAGCTGACTGTAAAACGTCAAGGATATTGGCTAGAGCAGGAAACACAGGAGAGAAAGCTTTCGCTGAGCAAACAAAACAAATCTCTTTCATATCCTCTCCTATGTATTGTTCATGGATGATCTTCTGGTCACCAAGGTCTGAACAACCTCAGATGAGAATCCCTACACCTCTAGTGTAGCCTATTCCATAGTCAGGCTATTAAAAGTAGTCTCGTTGGATTGGGTGCTGTTACTGACCTTGCCATGAAAGATTTCATTCCACCAGAGACAAAGATCAGACAGAAAATTCCATGGCACTGTGAAGGTATCTTGTATGACAGAGTCTTTCCTTTGGTATTGACTTTTGGTGTCCTCTTATCATGCAATGTAGACTACTACAGTCTTGTTGTCAACCTTACTCGGCCCCCTGGAAGATCCTGAAAGGCTTGCAATGCTAGAAACGACTTCCTTCCATTCAAGATACCTGGGGAGTCTGCTTTATAAAAAAAAGTTTCAATGGCCTTGCACATCCTCTTGGTGTATATAAACACATTTGATTCCTTCAAACCGAAACAGGCCAGAAGGCTCCTGCCTTAAGTACTAGAAAAACTGGGGAGAAAGTCCACAGATGATTCTATGATTCCTACATCACTGGCATGATGGCCTTGTAGCAGTATGAAAATCTTGCAAACATTTTTTCTCTTCTGAGATCTGTTGAACATAAATTAAATGAATTAAGTGGTCAACTTTGGAATTCTCCATTGTACTCCCACCTGTCCTCTGGACCCTCCAGAAGGAGGCTGCAACCATCAATTTCACTCAGGCCCCCTGGTCCCAACTGGAAGACACTGGTTGGACGCACCTTCAAAAGACTTTCCAGCCATCTTAGCAGCTTGCTCTGGACTTGATTTCATGTCAAAAGTAACTTTGAGACACCTCCACTGTGATCTGTTAACTCTGCAGCCTGTCCTATAAGGTTTGGCTTCCTGCACCTTCTGAAGTTCAGTAGGTTTGAGTGAAGGATGATCTTACTAGTCTGTGGCCACTGTCCAGACTTTTCCTCCTGTCATTCGCTTAATTGCATTGTTCAGTGTTTGGCAAAACAATAACCTCCCATTATAGGAAATGTCAAAGGCTTGTGTAGAAATTCCGCCTGCCTTCCAGTGGCATAACCATAATGCTCTCATAGCAGTGACTGAGTGCACCAGCGCTTGTAATAGGTCTACCAAAAGCATCAACCAAAAGTCAGTTGCTAGATTTAACCTTTTCTGGACACTATACCAAATCTTGTAGTTTCCTGTGTTGAATGCAATACCATTTCTGAAGTTTTTATAGCAATTTTTTTTTTTTTTTAATAAGTTTTTATTAAAGACAAGAGAAACAATACAGGTATGTTTACATACAGTGTTTAAGAGGCCTGTCAACATTACCCTATACCAGATCATGTGCGTCTTTTTGTATTCAATAAAATGTATCGCAATAGGGATTAGGCACGCATTATCAAAATTACCTAATATCACATCTATTCAGAGTCTTGTCATTTGTATGAGCATATATTATGTAGAAATAACAGAAATAAGAAGAGATAGGAAAACGACAGATGGAAGAGGAGGAAGAGATGGGGCAAGGGAGGGAGGGGGGTGTCCATCTCAGATATGCCTCTTAAATCAAAAAGATTCTGGCAGTAATATTTTATACATTTGAAGCCATGAGTTCCGCATATGCGGACGTGTATTTAAAGGCAACCCAACAGGACCATATCTTTTTTATTAATTAGGTTTTGTTTCTAAGAGAGTAGGTTAAATCTTCCATATAGTATATTTGGTCTACCGCCATTAACCATTGGCGCAGTGTAGTTGCCATGGGTTTTTTCCAATACCTGGGTATAAGAGCCTTAGCAGCATTTAATAAGTGTGGGGTAATTGATCTCCTATATGATCCTATTGGCTTGTCTGTACAATGCAATAGTACTATCCAAGGGTCATTTGAAACCTCTGAATCCTGAATCTCCTTGCTCCAATAAAGAATGGTCAACCAATATGGTCTTATAATCGGGCAATACCACCAAACATGAGCATGTGAGGCATGTTCCCCACAACCACGCCAGCAAAATGGAGATGTTTCCAGGAATGTTCTGTGTAGAACCTCTGGAGTGTAATGCTACCGTGTCAAGAGTTTATAGTTCACTTCTTCCAGTTTGAAGGCTATTGATGAGGTATGAGAAAGAATGAGGATTGTGGATTTCTGGGTTTCTGTAAGATCTTTATGAAGGTCCTTCTCCCAATTGCTGATGTAACTAGGATAACCAAAAGAAGCTAATGACTGTAAAACATGGTAGAAGTATGAGAGGGGTTTTTCCACAGGTTGGTAATCCATAAAAGCTGTCTCTATTAGTGTTAGATTATTTATGTCTCGTATGGGTTTTGGGAGAGACTTAACGAAGGCCAACAATTGGTGGTATCTCCATTGAGTCATTAAAGACACCGTTGGTGTAGACGCTAGTGATGAGAGTGGCACCACTCCAGAGGTAGTTGTTACCTGGTGGAGTAGAACTGTATGTCCAAGATTCCAGGAATGGTTTTTGGGATCCATATTGCCTGGTGGAAAGAAGTTATGTCCCGTGAGAGGCATTGGAGGAGAATTATAGGACCAATTGTGTGTTGTACACAGAAAGTCCCATGCCATTAGGGTGGATCGTGTAAGCGATGACGTGCTTGCGGCCAGAGATCTATATTTCTTTGGTATCTATAGTAATGTATAAAGATCTGAGTCACAGAGATCTATTTCTAAGGATACCCAAAGCTTGGAGTTTTTATGATACTTCCAGTCAGATACCCTGTTCAGTATAGCCGCCTGGAAGTATCGTCTAATGTCCGGTAGAGCCAGGCCTCCCTCCCTTTTGGTTCTAGTAAGCAAGCTTCTAGCAAGTCTAGGACATTTCCTATTCCAAACATATCTGGTAATAATAGATCTCACTGATGTAAAATATCCTACAGGAATTTTATAAGGAATCATTTGAAATAAGAATAGCAGTCTGGGCAGAATGTTCATTTTCACCACATTTATTCTTCCCAACCATGAGTGAGCTAGCTGTGACCATTTCTGTAGGTCAGATCTGATTGTGTTCAGTAATGGGATAAAATTAGTACGAAACAAAGAAGCGAGGTTAGGGGTGAGAAAAATGCCTAGGTATTTCAATGAACGAGATTGCCATCCAAAAGGGAATGATCCCCTCAATTGGGCCACTCTCTCTTTCGGTATTGAAATATTAAGAATTTCAGATTTTGTCATGTTTATTTTAAAATTGGAAACAAGCTTGAACTTTGAGAAGGCTGTCATTAGGTTAGGAAGAGTAATTTCCGGCTGTTGTACGTAGAAGAGTATGTCATCGGCATAAGCTGCGTATTTGTGCTCTGCATTCCCCACCGAAATCCCATGTATGTTGGTATTGTGTCTGATCGTCGAGAGAAATGGTTCTAGGCATAGGGCGAATAAGATTGGTGAGAGAGGGCAACCTTGGCGAGTTCCGTTATGTAAGGTAAATGAATTGCTTAGGGTACCATTTATTCTTAATTGTGCTGTCGGGAAATTATAAAGGGCCGATATTTGTTTTAATAACATGGGGCCGAGGCCTAAGTGGGATAAAGTCGCCAATAAATATTCCCAGTCCACCCTGTCAAATGCTTTTTGTGCATCGGTTGATAATAACAGGGTGGGCTGGGAAGAGCCCTTAACATGAGCAATCAGAGAAAGGGTACGGAGAGAATTGTCCCTTGCTTCTCTACCGGGGATGAAGCCCGTCTGATCGGTAGAAACCCATTTTGGGAGCAAGGGGAGGAGCCTGTTTGCTAAAGCCTTGGCATATAATTTAGCATCGAGGTTTAAAAGGGAGATGGGACGATAACTTCCACATATACTAGGGTCTTTACCAGGTTTCGGTATAATGGTGATATGAGCATGGAGAGTCTCTGAACGAAAATTGCCACCTGCTGAGATTGTGTTAGCATATCGAGTCAGTCTGGGAATTAAAATTTCTGTAAAGGTGCGGTAGTATGCTACCGTAAGGCCATCGGGACTCGTTATATAGCGAATTTAAATCTGTTGCTGATTGGCAGGCAAAATCTGTCACTGTATAGATTATGTGCAAGTCTGATGGCCAGATTGCCACAATTAATATGTTCCAGATGTGTTTCCGCATGAGTATTTTTGATGCAATCTCAATGTGTTTTGCCACTTTCCAGATGTGTTCCATACAGAAACAATGCAACATTCTACTTTTGTTGACTGCACTAGTAATTGGAATCAAATTTAGACAATGTCCAAGCGTTCTTGTTGCAGAATAAAAACGCACTGGACTGCATCTGGTGTGAACAAGTCCATTTTCTCATCCATAGGATCTCCGAAGACAACCGAGTTATAAAAAGGCAAAGACACTTGCTGTTCCAGACACTAGAGGGCAGCATCCACCTCTGGGAGTGCAGTGCATAAACATACATCCGCCATCCTATTTGGATAAAGTTCAGAGAACCTGTTACTGTAAATTGGTCTTCTGACGAGGTCTCGGTCATCCTTCATCAACAAGTAATTTAGGCTCTATACTTATGGAAAAAGACCATCTTCCATCATAAGCGATTTACGCTCTGCCATTGTGGGAAAAAGACCATCCTCCATCAATGAGCGATTTCCGCTCTATCGTTATGGGTGTTGCTTGTGGCGTGGATATTTGCAGCATATTTCCTGCTATAGCCGCCTTAATAGATCTTAGAATTGTGCACAACCCCCATCCTTGTGAGACAACCTGTGCAATTTTATTTCTCTGCCACTGCAGACTGCATGCAATCCCCAAAATGCACCCTAATCTTGGCAAGGCATCTTCTATCATGCTGACATAAACACATGTACCAATCTCCTGGATCCTGTCCCTTCACAGGGTAAGTGGAAACAACTCCTTTAGAGTGTACTGACCACATGATTAAATGAATGTGACAACCTGTTAGGTGTCGTCATCCTGCGATCGTTGGCGGGTCTTATGTTTTTTTGGAGCGTTTGCGTTCAGGGTTTCTGCTCCTCAAATAATGCAAAACACCTTAATTTGCATATTTTCCTTGAGCACTCTTTTAAGAACCATGTCCCACGTCGCCCCCTCCTACTTTTGCTAATCTTCTGTGCCACTAACAGGTGTGGAAAGCTCATATTTGCACAAAATATATGGAGAAAAACATCTTACTTCTCACCAAAAAACATGGAACCCTGTCTCTTTAAGAGCCATCTGCCTTCATCCACTCACTTTAAAGCATCAGTAGGTGAGCTTCACACAGCATTTCCAAAGGCAGACATCAGACACAGTCAGAGTCAGAGACAAAAACCAGTCAGACTATCAAACCCACAAAAGTACACAGCATAGCAGGGGAGCCAGGGCAGCACATCCAGAGACAGGCAGGAGACCCAGTCAGAATCTGAGGTAAGTCCTTTACCTGGAAGGACTGCAGAGAGAGAGGGAGAGAAGCCCTCCCAACTGCAGACCTCCAACTTCATTAACCCCGTTGCACGGTGTCTGACGGTTCCCATCCTGTGCTGCCCATCTCCCCGCCCCCTGTGACACCATTCAGAGCCGCTCTCAGACTGACAATAAAGCCAGGAGAGCAGTGCAGTGCACTGCATATAAAAAGACAGGAAAAAAAAACCCAAAGGGAGAGGCAATGATGATATTGCAGAGCTCATATAATACCACACCTGTACAACATCAATGCTGTTTAAGCATCATTTTGCCCACAGCCTTGGCACAAGGCACCTCAGTTTTTAGAAAGATTTACTTTCAGTATTCAGGGTCTTCCAACTCCATGAGAGGCTGAACATGGAGGGGTAGGTTCGGCAGGGGGGGGATGCAGCAAACAAATGACTTATCAACAGGTGGCCTGGAGCAGACCATAAAGAAGAACATCCTAGTTGGGGGAGGGGCTGTCTTTATATTCAGCTAGATACAGGTGGTCATGTGGGGCTCCGGAGGAGGTGTTAACCCATTGTGTGCTGATGGGAGGTGGGCCAGGAAAGAAGAAATACAGGCGCCTCTGAGTGTAGACTGTTAAAATGGATTTAAAAATCACAATAAGTAAAACTCACACGTGGGACAATAATAACAGGCACATCATGGAAGGTTGTTCGTCCGGTGGAGTATCAATCGCACTGGTCTGTGGTAGAGAGTAGGGATGAGCTTCGAGTTTGAGTCAAACCCATGTTCGACTCGAACATCACATGTTCAACCATTTGTCGAATTTTGAACATTACGGGCCGTTCGCGCCAAATTCGAATGGCACGTCATTACCCATAATTCACTGCGGCATTGCAGTACATTGCTGGCTGATGATTGGCCAAGCATGCACTATGACCCACATGCTTGGCCAATCACACTGCCGTCTGTACAGAGAGCCGTAATTGGACAAAGCCACGGTGGCTTTGGCCAATTATGGCTCAGGGGGTTTAGTACACGCCCCACACTATATAAGGCCGCCTGCATGGCGGCCTTGTGTAGTGTGTTGCAGTGGCGGCGGAGAGATAGACAGAGAGACAGTGTCATTTGATTTAAGTTAGATAGATTAGGCAGGGGAGTCAGTTAGCTGCACTTACAGTGTATTGTGTATATATATATATGCATCCTAGGTGTTGTGTGTATATATATATACATATATATATATATATATATATATATATATATATATATATATATATATATATATATATTGTATTCAGTTTAGCTAGATCCGTTCCTGCTATTCTCTTCCTACTGACAGGCAGGCAGGTGTTTTTACAGTATTTACAGCTACTTGAAGAAAATTGCTGGTGTTCTTCTGATCCTATTAGTACCACAGGCAGGCAGCTACAGTTTTTACAGTTAGTGTACTGTGTCCTCTGCACAGTGTGCACCTAAAGCTACCTGAAGACAATTGCTGTTGTTCTGATCCTATTAATACCACAGGCAGGCAGCTGCAGAATTTACAGTTAGTGTACTGTGTCCTCTGCACAGTGTGCACCTAAAGCTACCTGAAGAAAATTGGTGGTGTTCTTCTGATCCTATTAGTACCACAGGCAGGCAGCTACAGTAT